>NC_069138.1:44966016-45266016 GCF_026914265.1 Mya arenaria | reverse complement strand
TATTCCATTTATATGAATATATATCAGAATATTATAATAAGTAGCATAAACGTTTTCTACGCTGTCATTATGTGTGACTGTTTGATTTGTATAGGCCTTGCTGTTCTAGTAATTCAGAGGAAGTAAGTGATACAATATTTACTACACCCAAAATGTATATCTTGAGTGATGACGATATAGTATATCGCTGGAGCTATAGTCTCCTTAATCAGTGGCGGTCACAATAGCCATGAGGCACGACACCGCGAGCACATGCATCTGTATCTAACTAGCGTCACAAATTTTAAAAAAAAACAGTCGTTACATTCGTCGATTAGTTCGGGGGATAGACATAGAAAAGGGTGTGTGTGCGTGCGTGCGTGCGTGCGTGCGTGTGTGCGTGCGTGCGTGCGCGCGCGCGCGTGTTTGTGTGTGTGTGTGTGCGTGCGTGCGTGCGTGCGTGCGTGCGTGCGTGCGTGTTTGCGTGTGTGTGTGTGAACACACCCCGAGAACTTAAGCTAATTTCATCAGCCAGCTGCCCTACATATTAATATAGTCACTCACCGTTTGGGTTTTACTTTTCTGCTTCTGTTTCGATGTTGCAGTCCGGAAGAATTAATTGTATTGAAGGGTTTTTTTTCCTAGTAAGTTGTAAGGAAGTAAATGATAAGTGTCTGAGGTATTTGGCGTGTGCACAATGGGCGTATGAATAAGCAGTTTAGTCGCAGTAGCAATTAGTTTTTAATGCAGATGCCACAAACAATAAAAATATTGATTTTATATGATATACAAAAATATAACAACAAAGAAAATAAGTGTAATAAACGGTCAGTATCAAAAGGGGCAATATGTAATTTTATACAAATTGTTAAAGGCCACTTTAATTGAAACAATTTAAGCTCACTTGGCCACAACTCAAAATTTGTTCAGGGTATTTCAATGCAAAGTTGGATACGATGTTACTTATGGCACTTTATACGTGTGTAATAAGGCCCATAATCCTGGCTACAATAATTCAAACGTTATCCCTCTTCAAAGTTTGAATATATCATTAAAACGTTCACTAAATCAAATAATAATTGAAAACCGGTCTAGGTGATCAAATGAAACGTTTTACGCATTATACCAAGTTGCAATGCTTATAACTCTGAAAACAACAATTGTCGAGTTATACGCCTTGTTCGACTAATATAGAGACGAGCGTAAGCGTTTGATCCGCTCTTCAATTATATGTTTTCAGACATTTCTTAGAAAAAAAACATGAACATTTTAAAGATGTATACGCAGCCGTGGACCTCAAGTACACAGGTTGAAGTGCATCAAAAGTTACAGTTATAGATATGAACACAAACTATGAATTACGCTCATCTACTTGCTTAATCTGCCCACCGGTTCTGTGATTTGCTTTGTGAATCACAACATACACTACACAATTTGCTGATGTAAATAACAAGTAAATGAATGATTGACCATCACAAATGTGATATGAAATAATTAATAAGTGGCCCATAAATTAGTAACTTTATTAACTATTTTGTTTGTGTTGCATATATTATGAAATTTGAAATTGAGTACGTGAAAGTGTTACACATTAAGATATACAACCAAATGTACAATATGGTGCCGAAGAAGACTTCTGACCTGAATATTTTGATTTGCGACACTCGGGGGCTTAAAGTCATGGTGGGATTTTACCGAACTTGTACGAGGTAATACTGCTGTCAGAGCATACATAGTGACTTGCGACATTTTGTCATAGGAAATTTGCTATTCAAGTTAAACTTCTGTCGGTCAATATATTACTAATATACTAAGTCAGTGGACGACATTCCGTTAAACGTCATGGCGAAGGTCAGCAACTCTAATGGAAAAAGTAACAAAAGTAAAAAATAATTTCGTCACAATGATAATGCATAATATTGATGAATGTTTCATTGTAATGCCAAAGTCTTGACTTAATTATGAGTGGCTGTCTGTATCCCGTTGTTGAGAACTTACCTTACAGTTCATTTGTTAGTTTTACTTCATTCGTCACATTCAATTATATGCTGGCTCCGATGAGGTTTTTTCAATTTTGTAAATATTGAATATTGTAAGGACAAGTGTGTTTCACTGTCTGTTTTAATGCGATAATCCCATCACTTAATGATACAGCAATTTTGATGCACGTGTGTTTGTTTATGGTGATTGTGCGCCTGTGTCCCTCGTTCAGTGTCGTTTTGGCCGTTGTCTTTTTCACGTCACGTTTAAGACAACGAAATATTCCAAAAAAAAACCTACCTATCAATATTATTATGAAAAACTACAGAAATAAGCACAGTAATCAAAATTTTAAACATAAACCCCGTTTAATGGCTCAGGGTCAACGCTAAAGACATAAAACACAAATACAAACAATCACAAACAAGAAAGATGGAGCAACAGCACACAACTCCACAAACAACAAGATGGGTCATTAACAAGGATTGCCTTGGAACGGTCAGTAGAATATAAATTTACTGGGGGTTTAAACTAGTTTGTGTGCACAACCTCACTTTCATTCCCACAATCCTGAATAAAGTATAAACGTAAATGGTTAATACTATCAAAGTATGCATTAACTTGAGGAGACCTTACGATTAAAAAAAAAACTAATAGGTTAACCCCAAGTACTTCAATGATAAGGGATCCCGACTCTATCTGCAGACAAAGAAATGCAATTCAGAGTACCTAATGCAAAATATTTTCAAAGATATGATGCGAAACAGTGAAAACACTTTATACCTCTAAAGCCTACAACTAAGTAAAGAAAGCGTTCACACACCGGTATACCACGTGCTTATGGCAAATTCTATCAGCGCGAGGTGATGTTCGGGGTTGAGGTCAACATTATGGCTCTTCTCGCACTTCGACAGATGGCGTACTTTGCTGAGGATCACATATGAAACGTCGAATGGCCGAGAGCAGATCAGCAAGACGAAATCAGATTCCAAATTATATCAGGAAACTGAAACGACTCATGTGTTTTGAATCAACATCAAAAATCAAAGTTAAAATAGTACATACAAAAATATCATAAAAAACACTCAGATGTGTTTCACATTTTTATGATATTTGATAGGCAGTTATTTGATATTATTCCGGGTGACATATTTCTAATTACATCGCAATTCTATGAATATATTTGAAAATGTTGAACCCTTTCATCATGTGGCATTGCTGGGTTGGTATTGGTCTCGCTTTTCTTTATTCTCTGAAGTGACAAGTAGTACTGTAGACCCAAAATGTGAACCTTGTGTGGTGAGGATATGTGGTCTCGGCTCAAAACAGAATTATTTTATTTGTTATATATACATTACTTCATTTCACCACTTTATTATGAATTTGCAGAAAAGATTTCAGCTTTGAAACTATTTTCCCACAAATTATTAACCATTTGTCTCTTGATTAAACACCAGAAAACGATAAGAAGGAGAGAGTTTCATTTTTCTGCTATTTAATTACAGTCACTATCTATAGCGTTCATGTGAAACAGTCATGGCCACATTTCCGGGTTCATCTCTGAGTCCATCTACCCAGGAAAGAGGTCCTGCAAAATATCAATTAAAACAACAATAATGTCTTCAAATATGATATAAATCATGTGTAAAATTGCAAATACATACAAGAATGCAATGTACACATCATGAAATAGTCCCTTAGTGGGGAGAAACATTTATTTTAAGAACTACTTGAAGGGACGCCCCGTTCCATTGTGGATCAACATCATAAACTGTGTGTTATATTGTAATATACGTACGTCATATATGCTTCGTCGGAAGGCAACATTTTGCTTAAAATAAAGAGTTAAAACAAAGATAGCTCTTCTTTTTCTACACCATTTTAAATAAAACAATGGTAACTCTATGCAGCTTTAAGAGCCCCGCCTTGTTTTTATTACCTGAGTAGATAAGGTAATTAGTTTCTTCAAACACTTCGACAACCCTGTTTCCAAAATAATGTTTTAACAAAGCTCATCAGGCAGCCATTTTGCGAAACGGTTTATCGAAATGTTTAAGGAAACTAAGCGTCCAATCAAACACTGGTAAACGACCGAAGGCGTGGTTTTGCAAGCGGCGTAGACTGCTCTTTGTTTCTTTTTAAATAGTGATGAAATAGTTAAGTTATCACACTGATATAGTAGATCTCGAGTTGCAATTTCTCTGGACAATTGGCAGTCACAATATATCGCCATGAGGCAATACGCTTTAATAGCTAACAACCATAACTTATAACAAAATGAAACAGTACACCTGTCTATACATAGTGTTCCATGTGAATTTGTACTTCATTAATACTTTGATAAGATATACCTTTTACGTTTTTTTCTTTATTCGGGATTGTTGTGATAAGAGTGAGGATTGTGCACGTAAACTGGTTTAAACCCCCAGTAAATTTTTATTTTACTGACCGTTCCAAAGCGGTACCTTACAATCCTCGATAAACATACGTAGTTTTTACATATAGTATATATGCACTATGCCGTTTGAGGAGTTTTGTGCTGTTGTTCCAAGTTTCTTGTTTGTGAGTTTTTGTTTTTGTTTTTGTGGTCTTTGTCTTTGGCGTTTACCCTGTGCCATGAAACGGGGTTTATGTTTAAACGTTTAGCATTTGAGCCTAATTCTGTAGTTTTTCACATAAGTATTCATTGTGAAATTGTCTAGTTTTATTTTTGGTGATTCAGATTCATTTAAGTTAACCCAATATCATTTTATAATAAATCAGGAATTGTTTCAAATGTATAGAACGTTTAAAATAAACAAGATTATTATATAATTTTAGTGAAAGTTCATGAGGATATTTTTATATGCTCTGAAACAATGTTCTTACGGGGTGTGTAAGCACTGAAATGTACTTGCTATGCAATCAGATCTCAAAACATGCACAGGTCCGATTCGGCAGAAAAGCTCCTGGCATCACAGTTTGCACAATATTGAAACGAAATAGTAACCAGCCTCCAGTAGTAGTGTTCTTACACGGTACCACATTCTCCGATTTTCGAAATATGTCCGTTAAATGAAATTATCAAATAAAATATAAATCATACTCACGTTTGTTCATGTAAGCATAGGGCACAGGTCCACCACGGAAGTGTCGATAGCTCTTTTTCCTTGCACCACCGTAAAGTGGTGGAGCTGGCGTTTAGATGCCGTGGCATTTGACTTCGATAAAAAAAATCATGTGTGTTGCTTTTCTTTACCATTCAAGTCAAATGAGTTAAAAAAAATTATGCATTACAATTTAAATAATGAATCAACCTATGTTGTGCTCCATTAGAGGGACTCGCTCATGTTTCTTTAAAAATACATAATGACGAAATAAAGTATGGCAAATCAAAAGGAGTATTTAAATTAAGATACTGACGCCGACTGAAACCCTAAAACAAATGCTGATGTAGGCTCAAATATTGTCTTTGAGTCCACAATTTTGAATAGCGTTGGTAAAGCGAATCAACAAAAGGATAAAGGACAAGTTGTCCTTTGAATGACTCCTTATGAGGTTTTGTTTTCAGTTTTCTATGTTTTCGAGTCGACTGTAACCGCGTTGGTTCGCACTCATTTTAAGCATAATACCATTTTTATACTTGCAATGTATTTTCTTCTGCAATTTTTGTATCAAACAGTAGAAAAGTGGTAAATAATAAATATAATTGTTTTCAGATTTATATCGGGAAAACAATGTTAGACCCGAAACTAAAGCGAGTCGCTTTAACAACCAGCTGAACTACAAAACTATCTGAGCATTCAATATGTAGCTATTTATAGCAATTTTGGAAAATCGCACAGCTTTTACTTTCGATTTTGGAATCCAGAATAAATCATTTCTTTTAAGGATTTCTTTCTGTTAAGTGGTTATTATGATATTTAATCAATAAAATATGTAAGTATTGTTTCGTATTTGTGATATACATTTAAATAAGAAAGTGTATTATTAGGTTTGAGGGCATATTGCGTTGTTAACGTTTAATCTTAAAACAGATAAAAAACAATAATAATACAATGTGAGGGAAGGATGGTGTGTCAGCGAAAATGTGATCTCTCATCTCCCGTTTATCTTCTCCAGCGTACTTGGCCTTATCTCAATAACTTTTCAAGATAGACACATGAAACGTTGAACCTTCTTTCTGACCAAATAGTAAACGATATAAAAATGTGAAGCTCTAATTTACCGAGTTTTAAACCATACCTTAACGGGATCCCTTTTAATTATTGTTAATTTGTGTTTATACGAGGGATGTCACAGTTCGCGGGATTGTATAATAAGTTTTGCAAAACTGGTTATTTTGTTCCTCTGTGTCGTTTGCATAAGGCCAAATGTCGACTCGAAACGCTTACCACATAACCGGCCTTTGATGTCCGGAAAAGTACGGTAGTCCATGGGGTCAGGTCAGAACTGTAAGGCGGATGCTCTAACAGCTCAAATCCGAGGAGACCGTTCTCCAGTTGCCGTCCTTTGAGTCGACGCATTGTCCTGATGAAGAATCTTGCGGTCCAGGTCTGCATTCGGCCGCTTCTGTCGTAAAGCTTAAATAAGATCTCTCCGTAGAATCTTAAAAAGAATATCAAATGGTTAAAAGATGTTGGTTTTTTTAATTATCAATAACTGAATTATTGACAATAATTAAACACTTAGTTTTCCACATAACGCAAAATCTTTCAATATTTGTAGTATGCATAATAGAATAACCAATAACAAATATCTTTGAGTGATGTTTCCAAAACAGATGATTGTATTTTTGTCTCGGGGCCATAGACATACATCCAAGTCTCGTCAGTTGTTAAAATACGATCGGGAAATGCATCCTCCTCTTCTGAGTAACGTTGCAGAAAGCCATTTAAACATGTCATACGTCGTTCCCTGTCGTGTTCGGTCAGTAACCGAGGTACCCTGCGTGCACTTACTTACTTACTTACATTCCCAGTTCGTCAGTAAGAATGCGGTAAACAGTCGATCTCGACATATGCAGGTCATCTCCAACACTTCGTACTGTTGCCCGCCTGTCTTTGTAGATATGGTATTTCACCCGATCAATTTTCGAATTCACTTGCGCTGGTCCACCGGCCCTGGTGTCGTCTTTTATAGACAATCTACAATTGCAAAATCGCTCATGCCACTTATATACGAACGTTTTACCGAACGGTGTAAGCGTTGTCGACCTTTTCATCAGCCTTAGAGTTTCTGCTGGCGACATCTGAAGGACTACGCACATTTTCACGGCACTCCGTAACTCGACGTCATCTGTTGACGTCATGCCGGATTTGCTTTTGAAACAATGATGTTATTCAAGTTACAACAAAATCAAAACCGAAACATCAATGACGTTAAAGTTTTTCAGGAAATGACGTCCGGACATGCTGTTAACGTCACGTCATTTTGCGGAATATTTACTCACCTTGAAGTGATATAAAATAAGGACGTTTTATCAATATTAACGTAAGGGTATGTCAGTTGCTACGGATACCAAATATGTCGAGAGTAAGAACAAAATCAAAATAAAAAATACAGCGCTAAACCACAATTAGTTTAAAATACATTCTAATAAATGTCAAGATACTAGCTATTTGTGTTTGTGATTAATGACGTTATTCAGAGAACTTCTGGTACACCCCTCCTATGAGTACTTATTTTAACGTTTTCCAATATTTGTTTGAGAACTATTCTTCTTTTGAAAATATATCAAAGAGGATAGAATTACAAATTTAATTCAATACAGTTGTTCAGAAATACTATACTAGTTTATTCAGAGTATCAACAGACTTGCCGACATGTAAGCATCATTGTGCACAGTACGGGAAACAAGTCAGACAACTCACTCCAAAGTTATCTTCTGATATTAAAATTCCTTCAATATATATTACCGAGATATTGATACAAAACTTGGGATAACAATGCATCGAGACATAGCGAATCACAAACAGTCTTTGAAACAAAATCCTTTTCGTCAAATTATAACGTTTTGGCCATTTCTGACAGCAATATATCACTACTAAATATATGTGAAACTTCCCCCTGAAAATTACATGTGTTACTATGAAACAGTATTTTTCCAGGAATTATTTTGTTCCATTTTTATATATTCTGAAAGTTATACGAATATTTCAATAAATTCGTGTTTACCACCCAAAAATACGTCAGTCTTAAAATTCAACTTTGAACAACTGTTTTCATTCTTACCAATTCTACTAGAATTCTGACCGGCATTTTTACCCTAAAAACTTTATCCTTTTATGTTGTATGTATTACATATGTTTATTCATTCGGCCGCAGGAATATGAGACTGGCAAAATCAAAAGTAAAACATTTACACTGCAGTATATAACAACAATGGCGAATAAAGTGGAGGGCAAGTTGACGAACGCTGAAATGGATGTTTTGGAGCTTATGATCGGGTCCGGTCCGAAGACATTCACGTTGATCTACAGCATCACGAGCGACGGATGTAATGCGACGACCTTCCACCAGAAATGTGACAACCAGGGGGCCACCCTTACTGTCCTGTACAATCCGCAGGGGTCCGTCTACGGCGGATACGCCAGCTTAAACTGGCCAGGTCATGGAGCGTGGGCAAATGACCCGAAGACATTCTTGTTCCAACTAAAGTTTTCCGGAAAGAAAATGGAGAGAAGATTTAATAATAAAAATTTTACTAATTCTATATATGGGCATACAAATTACGGACCAACATTTGGAGGGGGGCATGACTTACAGACGTTCAACGGCACGGTAAATCCATCAAACGGCGTGTTCGCTCTGAACGGCAGTTCGAACTTTGGCCACACTTACGACATTTATGGATTGCAAGCAACTGATATCACGAACGGAAACCTGAATGTTACGGACCTAGAAGTGTTCAAAGTAACAGGTTAATTAATATTCATTTAATTATAAACAGTCCAGTGTTTTTTAAATAGTCGTTAACACTTCGGAACATTCAGTTTGTGCTGTTATATGCTTGACGACCATCTCGAAATTAACCTACTTGAATTCTTCACCTTTCGATCTATACAATGAATACCAACACTTTCTGTACTGTATTTCCAGAAGGCGCAAGACGACTTGTTCTTCCGAATCCATGGCGAAAATCTCCCGAATGGAACAAAAATGTATGCATCAAAGTTATAAAATTATTACATATCAAGTTCACATTAGACACACGTACGTATCTGCTTAAATTATATGAGTAGGTAAAAGAAAGGAAAAAAAGAGTCCTGCAAATAAGACAAACTTTGTATTGAGTCCGCATACCTGAACAGCTCATGACAAAGTTAATAATCGTACTTAAAGGTGTATTATTTTCAGTTCCTCCAAGAGCTTTCACAGGAAGTTGAGTCGCTGAAACCGCCAGACGACCTAAAGATTCAAGAATTTCGAATTCTGCTGCTTGGCCCTGTAGGATCTGGGAAGTCCAGCTTCTGTAACACTGTGACTTCTGTTTTCCGGGGAAGAATCACGCAAATGGCCAACTGCGGCAAGGCGGCGCACAGCATTACTTCTGTGGTACGTGTTGAACAGAATTTAAAAATGTTTATAGTTTGCCGGCCTGGATATATCATTTTAATATCATTGAGTTCAACCATCAATAAAATTATGAAAATCTACATAAACAAGCTCAGTAGTCGAACGCTTAAACATAAACACCGTTCAATGACACAGGGTAAACGCCAAAGACATAGAACACAAAATCAAACAATCACTAACACGGAACAACGGCACACAATTCTACAAACAACACAATGTACTATATAAAAACACTAGGGGTGTTTATCAAGGAGTGTGATGTACCGCCTTGGAACAGTCAGTAAAATGTAAATTAAAATGGTTGACAGCACCGCAGTGGACTTATCAGATGTATTAATTCATTTTCTAACATGCTATACCTCGTGTCCGGTTAAATTTAATCATAACCGTTCTGTACTACACATGTATAATATAATATCAATTTAATTCCGCATCATTGTAAATAATTTAGAATCTAATAACAACAATAAGTTCTTAATTGGAAATAATCCAGCAAGAATTACGTTTATATCCTATAAATTGAAACTTACATGAATAAATGAATTAAATGAATAAGGTAGATCTAGTTACCTTTTCATTTAAAGCTGCACTCTCACAGATTTATCATTTTTACAACATTTTAAGTTTTTGTCTTGCAAAAACAAATTTTTGCGTACATATCTGCAATCCAATGATATAAGATAAGTAACGAACGGTTTAAAGAAAAGTGCATAAAACATCAATTTCTAAACTTAAATATAGAAATCTGCAACCTATTTTTCTTGTCAGCAGTCTTATTGAGTTGGTTTCCATGGATTTTCGCAAAAAATGGCTCGTTCCAAGACAAATAGTAAAAAAAAGTTATCAAAACCTTCAATCTGTGGGAGTGCAGCTTTAATTCATAAAACCGCGAATGAAGTCATTAACATTTTAAAAAAACTATGACGTCTTCTAATCGAGTGTGACGCCACCATTTGAAAGGATACAAATTTCGTTAACAAGTATAGTGCTTATGTTGTGATTCATACTGGATTTCAACTCAGCATTCATTCAACCTATACACGGAATTAAAAAATAGCATTTATACTTCATCTTAATTTATTCCGGGTACAGCATTTCTTGCAATGCATGCACGGCTGTGGTTTCGTTTATATGTGACCGGGAGCAAGAGTGTGGACATCGTACATGAAAACACAACATGGTCAACACAGAACAAACATGCATTTGATTGTGATTCTGTATAAGTGCAGTAAATATAGCTACGAAATAAAATATAAGGGTTCAACCCCCTTAAAGAAAAATATTATGTGGTTATATGCTTGTTATTGGGCTCATAGAATGGACTTTTCCGGAAGTATTTTTTCAATGTTTATCCTAATGATTGCGACAGAAAAATGAAGAACACTACTTTTTGAATTTTAAGTACAAGCCGTTCATGGTGCGTACAAAGAAGGGTGGGCGTCTGCACTTCCGGTTGTGTGATAGCCCTGGGATGGAGGAGAGTCAGGGTCTCGAGGCTGTGGAGACCAACTTCCTGTTGGACGGACACGTGCCGGAAATGTACGAGGTACGATCATCCTTATGTTTCAAAGCATTCCAATAGTACCAACTGTTCCCTTTAAAGCATTTAAGAAAACAGGTATTGTCTTTGGTCCAGATAACAATAATGTAGGTCTCTTAAAACTTACTAATACAATAGCTAAACCCGCATGTCAACTTATTTTAAGTAACTGTTGACTACCTTCGTGGAAGTCGATTTCATTTAACTGAGTACTATAAATGTTTAAGGTTTAATCAAGCAAAACAGTGAATTTAATAACCATATTGGGGTATAAAAGGGAGGTAATGGCGGGTGGGTGTTTTCCCCTGTTTTTTGAAAGCATTTCAAATCAGGGAAGCATTTTTCAAAATTTAAACCTTAAATCAAATGATTACAACCCATAAAAATTTAGGCATTTAGTTTGAAAGTGTGTCCATCAATATGTATACCTATATCATAGTTTTATGTCAAAAAATGGTCTTGATAATAAGAAATGCATATCTTCAATTTCAAAATTTGAATATTGTTGACACTATAAAATGTAGTCCACTACAAACTTTCAATTTGTAAGTATTTTCCTTCATATATATATAATAAAAATTTGATGTTCAAAAATGGGAATTAAATTTTTTGGGGCAAAGCTTTACTTTTTACACAAACCACCACAAGAAGCAATTTAATGCCAACAAAAAGTGCCGACCGTTGATTAGTTCTGTTATTTCTTTACTTTTTTTCTTTTAAGCCTAAAATTACGAGTAAAAAATCATGATAGTATAAATATATTTTCCCTCCCGTTTTAAATACGTTTAAAGGCGAAAAATTGCACGCAAAGATATTTTTCTTGCTGTTTCCATTACTTCTGGAATATATGTTGAAACTTGTTATAGGCATTTCAACTGATAAATGTTAACACCGTTTCTCACTATATAACATCATAATATATCTGCCCACAGTTCAACCCAGCCACCCCTATCTCCATGAGTGACCCCGGTTTTATCGTTAAGCCGGGCCTCAGTCAGCGTGTACATTGTGTGGTGTACGTGCTGGACGCTACTACAGTGGAGGACATATCGGCCAACATGAAAGACAAACTCAGTAGACTAAGGAAGCTCGGAAACCAGAAAGGTATAAATACATATTGTTAGTATATGCTTTCCGGTGGTTTACCGAGATTTATCAGCGAAATTATTTCACTATCACGATGGTATTTTTCACTGTTTTGAAATTTCAGTCAGTACTCGGTTCCAGATCAAACGTCAGCGCGCACAGGGCTGGGACACAATTTCAGCAACGTCATTTCCGAAGTGACGTTACGTGCGCATACATATAAAAATTGAAGCGTTTGCCTGTTAGGGTGTTAAAATGACTTTTAATTTAAGGCATATAACAAAAAGAAAAAATACACGTTTGTTTTAGTGTAAGAAAGCAACATAATTTATCTCGTGAGGACCAAAAGTGAATATTTCACTCGAAGATACGCTACTTGTGAAGTATAAATTTTGGTGCTCTCTCGGTAAAACAAACAATACTCATCTATATATATAACGTAAGGGAGTTCATCCTGCAAAACTCATCTTTCGGTTGTATTCAAATAATCGCTTAAACTTCAGGTAAACATATTCTATCTGGTTTATGGAGCTGGAAGAAAGTGACTTGAAACGTTATAATACGACATATTTCAAAATACAAAAACTTAAATTAAAAATAAATATAAACTTGATAAAATTGTGAATGTATATTGAAAGCAATAAAATAACCGTATTTGAAATAAATATGTATCTTCAGAAATTCCCCAAGCCGTTCTGTTGACAAAGATCGACCTTGTTGATACGGAAGTGGCGGGAAAGCCCTCGAGCGTGTTCACGAGCGGGAACGTAGAGAACAAGGTGCGCGCTGCTTCGGAACTCTTCGGTCTACCAAGAAACCACGTGCTCCCGGTCAAGAACTACGAGGATGAGATGTTGCTGGAAGATGGCGTCAACATTCTGGCGCTGCTGGCCCTCCGCCAGGTGTTGTACTTCGCCGAGGACTTCTTGGAGTCGTGTCACGTTTCAGAGGAGGGCCGGGAGACGATAGTGAGCGATACCGAGAACGCCTCAGAGGCTTTCTGATTAAAACCAAATATCGCGTGTGCTGCCTGATGAGTTGCACACATATATTCCTGTTTTATCCACCATTCAATTGATAAACAATTAAGCCTGAACGATCATAAATATTTGCGCATTTCTTGACATCTATATGCCAGTAAAACGATACTGAAATATACCATAGTGTTGAGTCACACATTTTAACCTGAAGTCAGAAGCCTCGAACATTCTGCACAGCGAAATATATGAGCTAGTAAGATAATGAAGTGTATTTAACTCATTTTCCAAAGTAAATTGGCCTCGCTCTAAGCATTATGCGATGCGACGCATTTTTGTACAGTTTACATTTAGCAAATGCATATTTTTGTTCAAACTAGGAAAGTGCGATACCTGACATCTAGATTACATTTTTAAAAGTTTAATCGACGTAGTTATCCATTTTATAAGTGTTTATTGCGCTGACCAAATCATCTTTTTGTTTTATCGTTCATTGAATGCATCGCTAGCAATAACATTCAGTTAGGTGAAGTTGGCCTTTCTTTCGGAACAACCTTTACATCATGTCGCGTAATGCTACTGTTCACTTAACTTGTTGGAAGTCTTTACGCTATTAAACAAGAACCGTTCGAATGTTAGTTCTATATTGTTTAACGTTCTTTTTAAGTACAATAATCAGTATATAATACAGCATGACATTTAAGGTAATCCCGCATCCTAACTGCCGTCCATTAAGGACCCAAGGCCGCGTTCCTTGCCTTGCCTAACCCAACTCTCTCACATTATAATCATGCGTTCATATATACCACTTTTTTTGTCTAGCTCGTGACAGTTGTGCATATTTAATTTCTTGTTATATACAAAAAGAACGTATTCTACAGTCATGAACTGTCAAGCTAATTGGACTAATAGCCAGCGGCTATCACGACTGTCACCAGCTAAGTACATCTACATTTAATAATTATGATGAAGTATTTGCTTTTTGTTACAAATAAACTTTGAATTCTACTATTGATTTTTGTTATTACTTTAAAGTGTTTCGTACGTAACTTTTATGTTACGTGACACTTTAAAGTGTTTATACGTAACTACGTTACGCGACAATCAGCATCTCGGGAACCTCAGCATACCAAATGACTATTAAATTTGACTTTAGTCATTTGCCATAACTGCCTAATTCGCTTAACTGAGTTTTAAACCTTTTTTAAACAATACATGAGTTCATTGGTTTTTAAAAGACAATGCAATTAGGGATTAAACTATGATCGAGTATTGTCAAATGTTGTAGTGGTTACGGTCATTCAAGCATAACATTGATTTTTGTTTTTAAACTGTACACATGGTCCAAATTTCATTGCTGTTACTTTTTAAATAAGAAAGTAGTTTAAAAGGTCACAGTCAATGTCATCCAAGCACAACATTGATGTTTGTTTCAAAGCTGTTTACATGGTTCAAATTTCAGTGCTGCAATTTCATAACACTTTTTGAACAAACTTTATAGATAACTTCTATATGATGCTTCATACAACCTATCAAGGGTCTGGACCAAGAGGTTTCAGACAAGAAGAATTTCAACGAACTCCGTATATAAGTATGTAATGAACGTGTGACTCCCGGGGCTGTGTCAGTTCTGACCCCAGCAGCATTATTTGAACACACAGAGGCAGAGGATCATTAGCCAATGTACCACAACAGATATCTAAGCTCTATTCCTCATTGTTTTTGTAAAGAAGTGTTGTTGTTGTTTTTTCCTTTCGATTGCCATGAAAACAAGAGTTATGCATGGAATTCATTTCTGTAAACAATTTGGAAGGAATCCATCCGAAGAACATCGCAGTGAAGCTTCATCTAAATTGGTCAGGCGGTTTAAGAGAAGATGCCGTTTAAAGCAATTGTTGACGATCGACGTACGCGGGACGGTGGTCGATGGGAAAAGCTCAATCTGAGCAGCACTCGGCATGTTGGCACAAGGCGTGTTGCACTGTTCCCAGTTTAAATCTCTCTTAGACTTAAAGCTGTAATCCATAAAGAGATAGGGCACAAAATGGGTTGATATGATCAAACACAACGTTAAGATAGCATTAACATTTTTTAAACATTAACGTTGGTAATGTTGTTGTTGTTGTCGTTTTTGTTGTTGTTGTTGTTGTTGTTGTTGTTGTTGTGCTTGTTGTTGGTGGTGCTGAGCTTATAAATTTAGCCCACGCCCTTAAATGGTTGTATTAGGGCTTGACCTAAGTGTGACTTTAAATCTGAAAAAGATAAAGCCAGATGAGGACTTTTAATTCCACCAGTGTACCCAATAATGCCGCGCTACTTGCGATGAATGGCATCTAGAGTGCTTACAGAGCTCTTAAACATTAATGAACATTTATACTCACACAAAATTATGGATATTACAATTCAACTGTTTATAAGAATAGCCTGTGCAGAATATGCAGTTACTTACTTAAAGAAGCTTATTTGCCTTTGTTGTGTGCATACCTTGCCGATTTTGTCACGTATTAAGGGGATTTGAACACACATGTGCATTGTGTATGAGGTGCGTATATGAGCTGAGGTCCCGCGTATTTTCGTACAGACAAAAACAGATATTAACATAGACATACATAAACATAGATTTAAAATGACAAAATGTCAGCACTGACACGGCCAACACAGAATCGTAACCTTTAGCCCATCTCCGGCAAGTTCGTTAAATAGCCGTGACACTGCACACCTTTCTCTTGCCGACCTTCATGTTAAACCGGTGTTAAATTAACGCTACCCATTCGCCGAGATCTCATCCACATTTATAAATAAAATATCATTTTAAATCATAAAGGAAAAAAAAAGAAACATACCTTATCATGATGTTATTTCTGTACTATTGTCATATATATTCATATATTCTAAAACTTCTTTAACAATACTTTTGCGAAAAATAAATCATTTTATTTTCGGCACACATCTATTCAATGCAATTCAAATCATTTATTTGATAAAGACCACCGGCCCAAAACAATCATTATGTACAAACATATACATATAAGACAAACACAACTCGTTGCAACTAATATAACTGCATAACTCTAATCATATGTCGACCTGGAAACTCGATTTTTGATAAACCTTTTCGTTGTAACCGATGTAAGCGCGTAACCCGCTATTTCAGATAGAAAAAAATACACTTTTTTCAAACTTTTCAAAAACTGTGCTGTAACTCATTGTAACTAATGTAACTGCATAACTCTGATCATATGTTGACCTGAAAACTCGAGTTTTGATGAAAATTTCGATGTAACCGATGTGTCCGGTTGTAACCAATGAAACCGCGTAACCCGATATTTCAGATAGAAAAAAACACTTTTTCAAACTTTTCAAAAACTGTGCTGTAACTCATTGTAACTAATGTAACCGCATAACTCTGATCATATGTCGTCCGGAAAACTCGACTTTTTGTGGTTGAACTTTGACTTTGTTTTCAGTTTATGTAATATGTTCTATTTAATTGGCTGTAACCCATGTAACTATAACGTGAGAAGGGTTACAAAATTCGAAGCTCTCATTTTATGGGCCGATTTTTGGCGCTAATTGTCCATTAACCACGGGTTTTGATAACTGTTAAAAGCAAACTTAATCCCAAAATTTAAAACTATTCCACCTACGTATTAAGATCTGCCATACCGATCATGTTTAATTTCAATGGAAGTTACCTTCATGAGTATGGCTCAGTCAAGCATAATTAATGCAACAGAGTCGTTGAAACTACCACTAACATTCCCTATGCTCTTGATTAGGCCATGTAATTAACAATACGTTCTCGACTACCGAATTGTTGATACCCTGTATCGGTTGGAATTGACATTAACATAAAAATGTCCAAATAAGGAAAGCAATATTTCAAGAACTCACTATAATTGAACGGACAGCCTAGAAAATCGATTCCGGGAAGTTTTTAGTTAGAAGTGTTCACTTTGTTTTTCTAAGCATACACGTTATACGGGTAATAAACGGGTAACAAACAAAACGACAGGAATACACAATTCAAGCATACGAGTTTTATGGAAATCCTTAACAACAGTTCGAGAATAATGCCTACTAAAATAATAGAAAATTAGAGACGTTTTAATGATATGAGTAAATTGAGTATATTAAAACAGAACTTAATTTTGTAAAGCATATATCAATCATAAGTGTTAGTACATGTATTTGGTTTCATCATTATTCACAGACTGACATTGACACCTACGACATCAATCCCGTAAAATTCAATTACAAATCCTTAAAATCACTGACAAACACAGGTTCTTCTTTAAATGACGCGTGCAATATCAGAATAAATCAAACTAAATATAAGCAACTATGCGAGAGTGTATAAGAATGTTTGGCAGTGAACTGATAAAGCACAAAGCTAGAAAATGAAACAATACGATTAAAATGCATATCGGAAAGGACGTGATATGGAATATGAAATATTGTAAAACTACCAAACGCAACAGAAAGAGAGCAAACCAGCAACAAACTTTAAACAGCAATCAAAAAGAATATATATTAACTATAACAAAAACAAATTCAAATAATTAATGCTAACATTTAAATACATAGAAAATAAAATAATGTCCAAAGTTCAAAACTTCACAAAATATCTTCACTGATCCTATAATGATTCCCATAAAAGGTCGAAATGTTACTTTATCCTCAAAGAGTAATTTAACTAAATCTAATATTTTTAAAATGATCTAGCACTGTTGAAACGTTTTGGTGAGACCAAAGAATATGTGTGGAAGTTTATTAATCGCTCTCACTCGGTTAAGGCCCGTTCGGAGAGTGCTTCAATAAGACTGTTAGTTGTATTAGGTTTTTTGAGCATACTTCACAGACAGAATAAAACCCTGGTTAGAGTAATCCTGGTTCGTTAACGTGCACCAGTATATAGCACTGTCACACGGAACCTATTTAATTTTAGTCTTCCCCAGTACATTTATTTAACTGACCGTTTAAAGGCGGTACTTTACAATTTTTGTATTTAGTTATATATATATATATATATATATATATATATATTATATATATATATATATATATATATATATATATATATATATATATATATATATATATATATATATACACTTTATATACCACTTAAACAAAATGTGGCCCATTGACTTATAGATGATTGCATTAAATGTAACAAAGGTATTATACTAGAATGAACACTTCGGATAACCGAATCATAATTGTTTCCCTTGACAGGTATCAGGCGGTCTTTAAAGCGTTCCAGCTTCTTCTTCAATCACATCCAACTCAGACATGTAATTTTCCTCACAACTCTGTAGCGCCTTTCCTTCCCTCTGCTGAATATTCTCCATAAAATCCTCCGCGTAGTTTAGCATCTGTTGCAACGCTTGCAGGGCGAGGATGTTGACACCTTCGTCCAGTTCTACCTTTGTATTGTAGTTCTTGATTGGATGAATGTTGTTTTCTGGAATACCCAGCATTTCTGCAGCTTCCGCACTTTTTCTCCGACGGCGATACTTTCTAGTACTGAATTGATCGATTTGACCACTATACTATCAATTAGATCTACTTTCTTAAGTAATAATGCTTGGGGAATATCTGAAAGAAAATGAGAACATTGTGGTAATTATGATACGGCAAGTATGTAATACAAACGAATCCTCTCTTGGCGCTATTCACATATGTATGCGGACATTCGTCATTTTTCAAACGTACTGCATTTTCTCTACGTTCTGTTTTCCTTTTGTTGAATGTAAGCATATCCTGTAATTTAAATGAATTTAAACATTTTAAGAAATAATCAAACTATGATTAAACACTATCTGTATTCCGTTCGTTTACATCATACACTACTTGCAGTTGAAGTGATATTAACGAAATATACATGTCATGTATGTACAAATGTAACTCGCATTTTCTTTATTCCAATAGGCTTTTTCATTTATTGTTTTAAAAACAAGAGCTGTCACAGAGACAGCGCGCTCGAATATTCCGCCGCTTTTCAGTGTAAGGATTGGAAAGTTTGGGCGAAACATGGATCACTGTAAAATTAGATTAGATTTCAATGCAATACATGATGTATTTGCTGAGAAATAAACATTAATGTTGTTACATGCAAAATTTTAAACAGATTTTCTAAGTCCTATAATAAAGGGCCATTATTTGCAAAATACAGTTATCTAACTTGGTTATTCAAGTAGGTTGGGTGGTTGATTACCATTGTATAAAGTCTCATTGCAATACATCAAGTAGTTGCTAAGATATAAACCTATGTGTATATACATGCAAACCCTTAACCAGAATTTCTCAGTCGCATTATAAAGGGGCAAATATTATAAAGTATGCAAGATAGAGTTATCTTTCCTGATTAATTAAGAAGGTTGAATGGTTGGGAGCCCGTGTATAAAGTTTCAATGCAATACATGATGTATTCGGATTTCCGTGTCGAATAAAAAGGGCCAAAATTTGAATTGCAAACAAGAGTTATCTTACTTGATTATTTAAATAGATTGGATGGTTGAGTACCATTGTATAAAGTCTCAATGCAATACATCAAGTAGTTACTGAGATATTAACCTATGTGTACTTACATAGAAAACCATAACCAGAACTTCCAAGTCAGATAATAAAAGCCCATAATTTAAATTTTCTTCACAAAGGGATATCTTACTTCATTAATTTAGTAGGTTAGATAGTTGGGAATACATATCTGAAATTTCAATGCAATACATGATGTATTTGCTGAGATATTGACTTAAATGTGGTTACATGCAATACCTTAACCAGATTTTTAAGTCGAAGAGTAAAGGGCACTTATTTTTCATTAAATGCAAACTAGAGTTATTTAACTTGCTTAATTAATGAATCTGGATGGTTGAGTACCAATGTATAAAGTCTCAATGCAATGCATCAAGTAGTTGCTGAGATATATACCTATGAGCGCTTACATGCAAACCTTAACCATAATTTCTAAGTCGAATAATAAAGGGCATTTTTTGCATTAAATGCAGACTAAAGATATCTTTCTTGGTTAATGAAGTAGGTTGGATGGTTGAGTACCATTGTATAAAGTCGTAATGCAATACATCAAGTAGTCGCTGAGATATTAACCTGTGTGCTTACATGCAATACCTTAACCAGAATTTCTAAGTTAAATAATAAAGGCCCATTTTTTGGCATTCAATTTAAAAAAGTGTTATATATCTTCATTAATTTAGTAGGTTAGATAGTTGGGAATACATATCTAAAGTTTCAGTGAAATACATGATGTATTTACTGAGATAATGACTTAAAGGTGCTTACATTCAAAACCTTAACCAAGGTGTGAAGCCGACGCCGACGCTTGGGTAAGTTATATAGCTCTCCTTATTCTTCGAATAGACGAGCTAAAAACAAGGGTAAGAAATATATCGTAGGGACTTAAATGCAGTTAACGGGGTTGTTTAAAAGCAAGTAGTAATGTTATAAACTAGATATATTCTTTATGCGTACGCTTCTGAGTACAGAGATTTCTAAAATCTTTCATCTTGTCAATCACACGCTGGGGAAGTTCATCAAGAGTAGCACCATCTAACACAAAGGCTACACAGTGTACTTTATCAACCAGGGTGGGCTCTTTGACGAAAGATGAATCCACTAAACTGGAAATATACCGATATGAAAGCAATACAATCGGGTATAGTATAGATTTATAAGGCATGCTGAAATTTCAGATTTGAAATCGTCATTTTAGAAGACAAAGAAGAATTACATTTACAAGGCGGTTTGTGAAAACTTATAGAATGATACATGGCGAAATTATTTCATTCAAACTACTTGAGTGTTAAGTGTGAAGCAGTAGTAAGTACTTTTATTTGTAATGCTAACTGTACGAATACATGAGTTCTAAGTGAACAACATATTGGGCTACCTGAAAGAACTCCGACAGGTTTCCATCCAGCAGATAGTTACACTGCATCAGGTCGATGCCCAGCTCTTCCTCCAGGCCACGTGTGTCACAAAGGCGTACGTTTAGGCAGCCGCCAGAATTTATTTTGATTGTGTAGGGGTGATACTGGAGTACATGCACACGAGATAACACACTCGCCGGTTTACATCGTCAAATGCTTTATCATGAATAAAACAAAGTGTGAATTTACAGAAAGCATATATTTTACAGTATGCATACCTTTTCAGTTTGGTAGTAAGGTTTTGTTAGCGTGATAATATATGCGATCCTGAAAGAAGCATCCAGTGAAACGAAAATACTTGTATATTATAATTATGTCAATTCATATAGACGTACTAAGTGTAGTTTAATTTGGAACGTACTACAAATTGCAAGACTTAATAATATATCAGATTTTCCATGTATTGGACTCGCCATGGAAGTGATGCTGTGCTTAGCTTTGCCACATATAGCCCTCTGTGTGATCCTTCCCCGGTAGACAGAAGTCACTGTGTTACAGAAGCTTGACTTTCCGGAACCTACGGGGCCAAGCAGTAGAATCCGGAAATCGGGAACCTTCATTTCACTAGCAGGCCGCATGCTGGAGACTGAACTTTTAAGTGATTCTTCAAGCTTTGAAAATATTTAGAGATATAACATAACATTGACAAACAGCATTCAGTTCAGAAAAAGAACGTAGGGCTGTTATTAATGCAATTTATTATTCAATCAAGCACATACATGATTATGAACTTCGACTTACTTCTTTGCACCACTTTGATGTTTTACGCCATTGTTGGGGAACAGGAACATCTGTAAAAAACACTTGATATAAGATACTGAGGAATCAGTAAAATGAAATACACGTTCCAAATACGAGATTATAGCATCATTCATTTCGTGTTTAATAATTAATGCCAAAGTATCTTAAAACATCAACTTCCAACCTTCCACTTTGTACACCTCTAATTCCAAGCATTTCATCGACCCGTTGTTAATATGTTCTGCTCCTAAACCTTTCATATCATAGCTGCTTGCACTTATACTACCGTTTAAAGCATATATCCCATTTGATGAAGATAGTGAATTAGTAAAGGTGAGTAAGTCATGTCCACCACCAAATGTTGGCCCATAGTTGGACCTAGAATACAGTCCTTTTGCATTGTCAGACTTCAACGGAAACTTGTTCAGCCTGTCAACTCCAGAGAACAGTAGTTGAAACAAAAATGCATCCTCATCTTTAACATAAGCACCACTTGTTAGAAACCATGGTAAACTAGCGTATCCTCCAAATACTGATTTCTGCTCATTGTAAAGCACAGTAACGGTTGGTCCTTGCATGTCGCATTTCTGATGGAAGGCTTGCCCAGAGCAGCCATCTTTTGTTATACTGTACAATAGAGTAAACTTCTTTGACCCTGTCCCAATACAGTCTTCTAAATGCTTTCTATCAGCTGTTGTCAGATTCCCCTCCATCTGAAATATAATACTGGAACAGGAGTTTAATATATGGTAGTGTTTAAGTCATAAGTATAAGCATATCTTAATATACATAAGAACTATATTGAATGTAGTATACCTATAAGACTAAGATGGTTTTCATAAAAATATGTGTCTGATATTAATGGATATTGTGTGACTGCATACCTGTTATCTTAAATAAACTAGCGGATCCAGACGGGGGTGCATCTGGCACTACACAACCCAAAAAACAATCGGCCAAGTTTACTTAATATGTTAATATCGGAGAAAAAAGTAATAACATACCCTCAAAATGCACCAGTTTGGACTTAAATTGTAAAGACATTCTTAGGGGACTACCCAAAAAAAAACATACCAACACTTTAACCTTGGTATTGTGCCACTTAACAACACCAGCTGTTTCAATTCTGTACGTGTCCTTTAAATCATTATATAAACAGGTAAATGCAGTTAACGCTTGTTACTTTTGTATTCATAATTTAAATGAAAACAGTCTGTTCAACTCCGAGGCTACAATTACTTTGTTTTAAACGATTAATGACACAACAATCAAGAATTACATAGTAGTGTTTTATTGTAAAATTATATTGTACTTACCTCCGATTATAAAATATCGCTGATAACACTTCCGATTTGTTATCAATTTGACCGCTTTGAATATAGAACGAATTCATTCTAGCAGATAAGTGGTATGTGATCAGATGAATTTATTTAAACTAAGCTTCATTAATAAAAATCTTTCCCGAAAAAATATCAAATAACAGTACTTCGGTCTGTGAAGGCAGCCAGCGAAGATTAAATGTGAATCAGCACCACGCGAGCTTTTGATAACGAGCTTTACGAGTTTTTGTTTATTGGCCATGATTTCAAGGTCATGAATCCTTAAAATGTCAACTCCTTTTTTGTGTTCATGTTGTAATTGCGCAATAGCCTATATAAAAAACGTGAAAATTTCACCAGACCTGTTAAAATTTGGACGGACGGAAAACAACGGATACAGAAGGAAGCTGCCTTTTCGATGATTACCATTCATTTGACGTCGACTAAGGTTCGAAATGTTGACAAACTAACATTCATCACAGTCATACTACTTAGAATACAACCTCATTGGCTGACACCTTGTCAATGCAAAATCTGACATAAGTAGTGTGTATCGGATGAGTGGCAATAGGCGGGCCTTTAAAAACAGCGAAAGTTGAAAAGTTTATTAATTAAATCTAGAACGTCATGATTGCCGATCTGCAATTTCCTTGGCTGAAAATGTAGGATGTATATCGTTTTTAAACTCATATAGTAGCGAAACCAACCTGTCAACTTGTTTGAATAAACTGTTGTGCCTTTCGTGGGACACGATTAAGATGTTAACGATAGCACTGTTCATTTCTATATATTTAGTTCTAAAACGTATTATAAATGTTTGAGTTAATCGAGTGTCAATCTGGTGGCTTTCGTTCATTGACTTTAGTTAGGACTGACGTATAGTAAAGCAACTTGGTATGCAGCTATGTATTGACGTTCTCGCGATTGCATTTAGAGTATGTTCTGCTTAATGACTTAAGTAAGGAATGACATAAATATGATGTAGAAAGTTGATATGTAGCAAGCTGATGTTTGTAGACTCATGTGGTACGGGAGATTGAGGTCAGGATTGCTTAAGCCAAAAATATATAAAACTATATAAAGGTTTGCCCCTGACCATTTGCTATATTTGCTGTTTCGTATGCCATCAGACTTAAAATGTATTTATTATATACAGTAATATCAGTTAGAAGGGACAATGTCCAATCATAAATCCTAGATTTCAGCAAAGTGAAGATTATACTTGGAGATGACGATAAAAAGTTAAAAAGTCATTAGTAGGCATTAAAGGTGAAGATCTAAACACTCTAAAATAGTTGACAACGGGTATTAGTTAAATCTAAGTTCCTTAAATGCATTTTACTGATGTGGTCCCGTAGATTAAAGACAACTACACTTTTGCTTGTTTCTGTAGTTATTCGTATAAATGTTTGCACTCCGTAAAATATAAGCTATAATGATATTAATATTTCTAAAACACATTAATTCGTGCAAAGAAATCATCGGTCTAAACACCTTGCTATGCGACAATATTTCGTACAGTTAGTATTTGCATATGTTTGTTCCAACTAGGAACGTGCGGTATATGACATATAATAAACGTAGAAGACGAATGTTGATGTTAGGCATCAAAGACGCGGCTGAATGGGTTTTATTGAATATTAATATATATCTATTGATGGTTATGAAACATAACACGGACATTACCGAACTATGACGGTTTAATAAACTTTCTAGATCGTAGTTACTCGGTCGTCTCCGGCATGCGTAAATTATTTAGACTGGTACCTTGCGTTATCACCGATAAAATTATTAGTGTCGGGTCGATTCGGCCGAGATATCATTTCGGCCTACTTTTATTCATTAATGTTTGTTTTACGCTTTGAACTTTCATTTTATATCAGTTAAATTAAATTGTGTTAATTTCGTTATTGCGACTTATATTTGTTAGTAAATCGTGTGAATTAAGCTTTGTACTTCCATTTTATATCACAAAAATTTAAACTAGTCAATTAATGTCGTGTTAAGGCACTTATATTTATCAAATGCATAATTTAAACTATTATTCACAATATACCCGTAAATTCTCACATGCTTATGTACTACCACAGCGTGTATATAAATCGTGTTCACAGAAAGTAAGTTTCTAAAATAACGAACTCGTATGACCGGCGACCAGTCAATACAAAAACACAGATTTACTGTTTTAAACATTAGGCTTATTCGTTTTATATGACGTTTTGGAAGTTTTACACGCATCAAAACGGTTATTGACGACAAATTTTAAGTAAAGTTGAATAAGAGTTGATATCATTAACAAATCTTCTTTTTTTTCATAACTAAAATTTACCCGTATACACTTCCCCATTGACAATTGCAAACATGTATCCCTATAGAATAATCTAATAAAAGTTGTACAACACTCCATTTTGGAGTATATATTGCGCGGACCAAATCTTCGTTATTTTTCACTTTACGTATCATTTGCATTAGCAGTCAGTTAGTTAAGGTTAGCCAGTTTTCGGAAGAAGAATCATAACATCGGTTGACCGGGAGCCTAAGCATACCAAATAAATGTTCAATTTAGTTCAATTTAAGTTTGTCATTTGCATATCAAAATTAACTTATATATACGCAGCACTCGGATTGTTGGTACACAGCGTATATGTTGCATGTTGACAAGGTTCGAAACTCGCCAGCGTGATGTACATTAAAAAGTATCTTAATATGTATTTTCTTTGTCCAAGCTCCTTAGACATGGCAGCGAAATTTAATATGCTTCTGTTTTGACTAATAGCTTTCTTCCTTACATCACGGGTTTTAAAACTGTTAAAGGCAAACTTAACCACAAAGTTTGAACTTATTCCAACTAGGTATCAAGATCTGCCATAACGATCAAGTATGTTTTCAAAAGAAGTAACCTTGAGAATTACTGTTGTATAACATTATCGATACAACACAGTCGGTGCAGACACCATTTACATTCCCGATCCTCATGGTGAGGCCATATAATTGAAACGTTCTCGACTATTATATGTTCCATAACCTGTATTGATTTGTATTGATATTAGCCTAACATTGTCCATGTGAACGTTACCACTAAACCACAGATCCGTCAAAAGACCCAATATCATACTGTGCCCTCATATACCAACAATCCAGATCAAACTACTTAAACTCCTCAAAAACATTCTCTCGAATTATATTATAAGACTCTTGTTAAATTCTTAAACTTCTTAACATAGAATAAACAGAAAACTTTAGAACATTTTAAACAAATCAAAATAACCGCATTCTTAAAACATATTTTTTGAAGGAACAAAAATACTTAAATGATTTTAGGTCACTCAACAATTAAAATAAAAACATACTCAATGAAGAACTGAATTTAAAATACGTATACATGTAACAAATACAAAACGCAAAAATGAGCCTATACAAAATCATCTCCAATCAAAAGATTGTTACACTTAAGGCATGTTCGATTACGATCAAAGTCGTATACATTAAAGTTATATATACATTTTATAAAGCACTTAAATAAAGTGTTCACCATTTACTTACAGATGATTGTATTTATGTAACTTAAGTATAATATGTACACTTGGGATAATCGAATCATAATTGTGTATTATATCCAATTATATTGTTTCCTTTGACAGGTTTCAGGCGGCATTTAAAATGTTCCTGCTTCTTCTTCAATCACATCCGACTCAGACATGTACTTTTCCTCACAACTTTGTAGCGCCTTTCCTTCCCTCTGCTGAATATTCTCCATAAAATCCTCAGCGTAGGTCCAGTTCTACCTCTGTATTGTAGTTCTTGATTGGATGAATGTTGTATTCCGGAATTCCCATTAGTTCAGCGGCTTCCCGCACGTTTTCCCTGACGGCGTTACTCTCTAGCACTGAGTTGATGGAACTAGCCACTACATCATCGATTAGATCTACTTACGTAAGTAATACTGCTTGGGGTATATCTGAAACATTGAGAATATAGTGGTAATTTGGATACGACAATACATACAATCATATTTCGTATAAACCTCGTCTTTCGTTTCATATATCTACATATATGTTCTCATCGGCAATTCGTAAATCCGACACAGCCTCCATTTTTGTTTCGTTTTATTACCTTTAGAATGTTAGCTTTATTCTCAAATCCCTCTTGAAGTATAAAGCTAGAACATCATTTTTACTTCGTTTTTAACACATAACCTAGTTCAATTCAAAGTGATGTTGACAGCAAACATGTAGATTAGTACGTGAATTTTACAAATGTTCACATTATTTTCAATTTTAAGCTTTTCTTGCTTCTGATAGGCGTTTTACATTATTCTTTTAAAAATCGGGGAATCGGAGGATAAGACAAATATCATAGTGATTTTGAACTAGTGTGTCTGGTTATATGACAAGAGCACCAGCCTGCGGGTGCTGAACGCTCGTCTGATTTTATCCGTTTGAGGTTTATTTATTTCATATTGTACATCTGATACAGATAGTGAACAGGTATTCCAAAGTTTGAAAGTGATAGCTTTGATCGTTTGCATGTAAGTGACCCAAGCACGAAACAAGACTAGCTAAATATTAAAGTCCAAAATATAAAACATTCTCCACCGTCCCCCTACCCTTCCAATGTGTGACTCAAAAACCCGTTTGATATATTGAAGGCATTATCCATTTATTGTCTGTGAACACATTGAAATCAATCCCACAAAAATTGCAGTTATGTCCAATTCTCAAAATCAACCAAAATCCATCAAAATTCATATTTAACTCAGCATCGAGGGTACAATAAGAAGAAGGGTATTAGATGAACAAGTTCCCCAAGTGTCAAAGTGATAGCTTTGATAGTTTCCATGTAAGTGACCTAAACGCAAAACTTGACCAACGCCTCCGACGACGACGACAATCAAGTGACGACAATAGCTCGTCATTTTATTTTCAAAAATCATGCAGACGAGCTATAAATGATGCCTGGTGCTATCAATTAGAAATGTTCATTGTTCTCGCGTTTCCGAATGTAGAGTTTCCTGAAATCTTTCATCTTATCAATCACACGCTGTGGAAGTTCATCAAGAGTAGCACCATCCAGAACAAATGCTACACAGTGGATCTTGTCGGCCAGGGTTGGCTCCTTGACAAATAACGAATCCTTTGTGTCAACTCCAGAGTCAGCACTAATCTGAAAATAATACATATTTAAGTTGAGTTTAAAGACATCTAACAATACTTAAACATTAAAAATATGAAATAAGCAGGAAAAAGATCAGATAATAAATGCTTATAAATAAATTTGAAGAATTTGGAGATGAGGTTAGAACCTTAATTAATGCGGCACCAGGGGTGGTATTCATAAAACATCAAGTAATTTCTTAACTTAAGTCTATAGTAGACCACAGTAAATGTTTTAGCATTCACCAATCATTTGATATTTTTGCACATTCTGCTATTAAATACACGGCTACAATCTTGTTATCAGTAATTAATATTTTCCATAAATGCATTATTGAATAAGTAGTTAAAGGTATATCAGTCAAAATTGATGTTTGTTATAATATCGGACAAAAAATCGAGAAAATTTGTTAGTTGTCAACGTAATTTTACCTCGCAAAACCGGACGTTTATTTGTTCAAACATGTCAAAATGATTTTGTGTATTAGGAATTCGCGAATCGCGTGTATTGCAGAAAAGCTGCTCAGAAGGCTAGCTGACACTACATGACATCCTTAAAGAATAACAATGGATAAAGGATGACCTTTCCAAACGCCAGCAAGTTAAGACATGTTTCCTGGCCGTGTGTCTGCTGTAGAAAACACCTTATTATCAATAACTCGCAGCGAAACTTTTAAACACGTTACATGTCCATTTGTTTCTGTACGTGTCCATTAAATCATAATATGAACAGGTTTATATTTAATTTGAATGAAAACATACTGTGTTGATTTCAATTTTAATATCAAAGGCTACATGAAATAGACCATTGAAAAAAATGCGATAAATTACAAGTGATTGATTGTAAAGTTATTTTTTTACATACCTAAGGTTATAAATATCGTTAATAGCACTTCAATATGTTTTATAATTTTGATTACGTTTACTTGTCATGCAGTCATTTTTTTATAAAATTAGATAAACTACAATATATTGACTTAACTTCCGATTTGTTATTAATATATCCGCTACGGCAAAGTGGTATCTGATCGGATGAGTTTATTAAAGCTCTGCTTCAAACATCTCGTCAATGAGCTAGAGTGTATAAAATAAGTGACATTTAAATTGTGTCATTGATTTGAAATTTAAGTATTTATTTGCCTTAATCAAAAATAGTTTATGAGGCCCGTAAACAAAACGCGGACGGACGGATAACGCCATGACGTAGAATTCATTGACTGCAAAACAAGATATAGAATTGTGCTGCTTAATCAAGGATAAACATGTATTTAACGTTAAGACTTCTACCTCGGTCCGACGTGTTGAACTAGTTTTAATGCAGACAACCATTGTGGGCAAAATATAAAAGAAAAATTGAAATAAATCTATGCCTTCCATATTGAACACAATACAAATGATGCCGTTTCTTATATCCCGTTCACACAGGGCCCCGTTCCTATCACACTTTAATCTTGGCACCGAATCATGACAAATCGTGGTATCATCGTGGCAGATCGAGAGAGGGTATTCATAAATGTGGTAGGGTCGTTATATAATCGCGAGGATCGCGAAGCTCCACAAACCCGCCACACTTATTTTGAACATGCTCAAAACCAGCATAGCTGGAGCGTGGCTAAAATGGATCGGGGGCAAAGGCGTTGTAAGAACGTGGTAAGATCGGCATTAGCGTAGAAGCATTGTGGAAGTATTACACACGGTTGTATGTTTGTCATTCTGCCATTGTAATCGATCAGACCTCAGTGCAATGAACAGCGGATGCAATGCTGAGGATAAACAAGCACGACATTTCTTAAACCATCTGAAACTGTGTATATCGCAGTTTCAATTACAGTACCCACAGCCATGCCGCTTTTTTTTGGTTGTTTAATAGCTATACCTACATATAATGTGTGTCTTTAGAGAGAGTCATAGGCACAATGTTTAATGGCAATTACTTTCATTGGTCGGGGTCCCCTTGAGTTTAACCATATCTCTCTGGGACTTCCCCGAGGTAATATAATACGATAATAAAAAGCAACAAACACAATTTGACCAGAATTGGTTTACAAGTATAAACAAATTCATGCAATGACTCATTTTATTAGTGTTTTTTTTAAAACATTTCAATAGTATATTACTTAAAATGTATATACAAATAATGTAGTTCATTTGAACACTCAGGAGGTTCTAACAGCTGACAATTGTCAATCTTGAAAAATAGCAGTGTGGGTCCCCTGTGTGTGGTCAAGGGTTTGGGCATTTCAGAGACCTTCTTAAATGCATGTCAGCGACACATTTTGGAATTTCAGATTTCTTCTAAAACCCTCAACCCCCTGAAAAACTCATCAATTTTACAGTGCTCTCAAAAGGGACCCTGGAGCCTCTTAATCCAGATTTATGGATTATTCCTGAATTTTAGAACCCCATAACATTGTTCTATGTGATAGTTATGCCTCATTGAAGTGTAACAACACAGGAATAGAATCAAAAACAAACAAAACCTATGTTACTTTGAAACAAACAGAAACATCTCTCACATTTAAAGCAGTTCATAATCATTATGATACTTACTAGGTAGAGGCAAGGAGAGCAGAAGAATATGGTGTTGGAAGTATTCAATTTCATAAAACCATTCATTTGCTTTGTCAACATGGACAGTACACAAATGTCAGTAAGGCAATTTGCTATTCAGAGATTTTTTGGAGGAAGATGTGTTCATTTGTTAAAATTTGTTGTTAGTGCTTGTTTTATTTTATAATATTTTTGTGTTGTTTCGGTGATTAACTTCAAAAAAGGAAAATATCTGTTTTATTTCTAGAATGTATAAATATGGGGGAAAAACATTGAAAGAAAATCATTTACATAAAAGACATCCTAGATTATGCTAGAAAAGGGTTTTCATATACAAAGAAGTTTTATTATCTGTAAAATAATGTAAAACTGAACACTCCGAAATACATTTTTATCTTTTTCTGTATTTCACAATCTTTTGATAATTTAACAAGAGCTGTCAAAGAGACAGCGCGCTCGACTATTCCGCCGCTTTTCAGTGTAAGGATTGAAAAGTTTTGGCGAAACATGCATGGATCACTGTTAGATTAGATTTCAAGGCAATACATGATGTGCTGAGATATTTACATAAATGTGGTTACATGCAAAATTTTAACCAGAATTTTTAAGTGTAATAATAAAGGGCCATTATTTGCAAAATACGGTTATCTAACTTGGTTATTCAATTAGGTTGGGTGGTTGAATACCATTGTATAAAGTCTAAATGCAATACATCAAGTAGTTGCTGAGATATTATCCTATGTGTGCTAACATGCAAGAACTTAACCAGAATTTCTAAGTGCATAATAAAGGGGCAAAAATTATATAACATGAAAGATAGAGTTATCTTACTTCTTTAAATAAGAAGGTTAAATGGGAGCCTGTGTGTAAAGTTTCAATGCAATACATGATGTATTCGGTGAGGTATTGACTTAAAAGTGGTTACATGCAAAACCTTAACCAGAATTTCTATGTCGAATAAAAAAGGGGCCATTATTTGAATTTAATGCAAACTAGAGTTATCTTACTTGGTTATTTAAGTAGATTGGATGGTTGAGAACCATTGTATAAAGTCTCAATGCAATACATCCAGTAGTTGCTGAGATATTAACCTATGTGTGCTTACATGCAATACCTTAACCAGAATTTCTAAGTCAAATAATAAAGGCCCATAATTTGCATTATATTTCAAAAAGTGTTATCATACTTCATTAATTTAGAAGGTTATATAGTTGGGAATACATATCTAAAGTTTCAATGCAATACATGATATATTTGCTGAGATATTCACTTAAATGTGTTTACATGCAAAAACTTAACCAGAATTTCTAAGTCGAATAATAAAGGGCAATTATTTTGCATTAAATGCAAACTAGAGTTATCTAACTTGATTAATTTAGTAGGTTGGATGGTTGAGTACCATTGTATAAAGTCTCAATGCAATACTTCAAGTAGTTGCTGAGATATTAACCTATGTGTGCTTACACGTAAAACCTTAACCAGAATTTCTAAGTCAAATAATAAAGGCCTATTATTGGCATTAAATGCAAACTAGAGTTATCTACCTTGGTTAATTAAGTAGGTTAGATGGTTGAGTACCATTGTATAAAGTCTCAATGCAATACCTTAAGTAGTTGCTGAGATATTAACCTATGTGTGCTTGCACGCAAAACCTTAACCAAGGGGTGACGCTGACACCGACGCTTGGGTGAGTAGTTTAGCTCTCCTTATTCTTCGAATAGTCGAGCTAAAAATGTAAAGGATTTTTTTATTGTTTGTTATCCAAATGTTGTATCAATTGCCATTCTAATTTTGTAATATCAACAGTTTTGTATGTGACAAGACAATTTTGAAATTGACAGTCACAGACTTGTCATCTTTATTTTGTGCAAATTATGTAAAAATGTAAAGGATTTTTTTTATTGTTTGTTATCCAAATGTTGTATCAATTGCCATTCTAATTTTGTAATATCAACAGTTTTGTATGTGACAAGACAATTTTGGAATTGACAGTCACAGACTTGTCATCTTTATTATGTGCAAATCACAAATCAGAATATGATTACAAAACAATACACGTATATGCTATTTTTAAAATAAATTTCATTCTAGTTGTAGTTTTATCACAATTGATATACTTTTAAAAAAAGAATAACTCTTACTCAAACAATAAATCAAACATGCTTGTATTTAAACAGTTCATGTTATTCCAGATACACTTCAAAAAGCAGCAGAGTGCACTTTCGAGTGATTCAATATTGGACCAAAATTGTTACAACTTGTTAAATTAGGTTTCATATAATAACAATGAACCTGTCAAATAAATGTGCTTGGTGTTGGGCTTGACCAACTGATTGCTAGATTGTTAGAAGTTCTATCAACTGAGCTTTCAATGTCACTAATGTTTTTGGAACAAAAACTATTTTCCCCACATGCATTTGAAAATACTTATTTTATAAGTATTTGGCTCTTAAATAGCAAAATTGCAAAAAAAAATACAATTAAAACATAAAAGAAAATCTAGTTTTAGATGGGATCAAACCCACACTGGTACAGTCAAGAAAAAATAAGAAATCAGTTAGCTTATCCACTTGTCCACAGGGACTAATACATATCATGATGGATATTTTCAGTTTTATTAACTATTAACCAAGTTACAGCCTTTTGCTGAATTGCGTTTGGCAACTTTTTAGCAAAACATGGACTTTAATAGGAAAGACAATATTTGAGCATATATATATCAACATTTGTTGAAGGGTTCCATCAGTCAGTATCTTAGTTTTAACTCTCCTGTTGACTAGACACTTGTAACTAAATAAAGATATCAGTAAAAAGTGCATTTTATAAACCATTAGCGAGAACCTTTAACAAGTTTAAGTTTAAAAACAAGTTAATACTTATTCAGCATATAATTTAACATAATTATTTCATTCCATCAATCATAATAATTGCCTTTTTAACTAATAAAACATATTGCATACAGGCATTGGATATTGTATTTAGCACTACACTGTATGCAGAAAACAATTATCAGATCAAATACAATGTCAAAGTATAAGCGTCTGATCTATCTTAAGGCTTTTCGTACAGTCTGATTCCTGTTACACTTTCTATGATGTGTGTAATGGGTTACACTTTTGTTGCTCTGTATCTTCCTTGAGAGCAGTTAGCTCCGTTTACCCATTGTTTGTTCGTGCTGTTCTCTCAACATCAAAACAATAGCTGTACTGTAACAGAGAAAAACATACCCGGATTGATAATAATTATATGAAAATATGTGTCACTTAATGGTGCATAAGTAAAACCAAAATCCTCACTGTACACAAATCATGGATGTGCTTCAGTCATGCATGGCAACATGATATAAACACCAAAAGGCTGTCCAGCAAATACTTACACTTGGCTGACTTTCAGTTGAAAGCGTATAACTCAATAATGATTAAAGCCAGTCATGAGCCTTACTATACATGTGTATAACTCAATAATGATTAAAGCCAGTCATGAGCCTTACTATATATGTGTATAACTCAATAATGATTAAAGCCAGTCATGAGCCTTACTATATATGTGTATAACTCAATAATGACTAAAGCCAGTCATGAGCCTTACTATACATGTGTATAACTCAATAATGACTAAAGCCAGTCATGAGCCTTACTATATATGTGTATAACTCAATAATGACTAAAGCCAGTCATGAGCCTTACTATACATGTGTATAACTCAATAATGACTAAAGCCAGTCATGAGCCTTACTATACATGTGTATAACTCAATAATGACTAAAGCCAGTCATGAGCCTTACTATACATGTGTATAACTCAATAATGACTAAAGTCAGTCATGAGCCTTACTATACATGTGTATAACTCAATAATGACTAAAGCCAGTCATGAGCCTTACTATACATGTGTATAACTCAATAATGACTAAAGCCAGTCATGAGCCTTACTATACATGTGTATAACTCAATAATGACTAAAGCCAGTCATGAGCCTTACTATACATGCGTATATCTCAATAATGACTAAAGCCAGTCATGAGCCTTACTATACATGCGTATATCTCAATAATGACTAAAGCCAGTCATGAGCCTTACTATACATGTGTATAACTCAATAATGATTAAAGCCAGTCATGAGCCTTACTATACATGTGTATAACTCAATAATGACTAAAGCCAGTCATGAGCCTTACTATACATGTGTATAACTCAATAATGATTAAAGCCAGTCATGAGCCTTACTATACATGTGTATAACTCAATAATGATTAAAGCCAGTCATGAGCCTTACTATACATGTGTATAACTCAATAATGATTAAAGCCAGTCATGAGCCTTACTATACATGTGTATAACTCAATAACGACTAAAGCCAGTCATGAGCCTTACTATACATGCGTATAACTCAATAACGATTAAAGCCAGTCATGAGCCTTACTATACATGTGTATAACTCAATAACGATTAAAGCCAGTCATGAGCCTTACTATACATGTGTATAACTCAATAACGATTAAAGCCAGTCATGAGCCTTACTATACATGTGTATAACTCAATAATAATTAAAGCCAGTCATGAGCCTTACTATACATGTGTATAACTCTTTAATGATTAAAGCCTGTCATGACCCTTACTATACATGAGTATTGTCTCTGGCAACATGTGTATTAAGTTTCATTTGAATATCTTCAACTGGTTTCGAGTTATGGCCAATGTTAAAAGATTGATGACATTGGCGCCAAACACCAATGTTATAACAATATCTTGATTGTTTGATTTTTTCAGAAAAACATATGAGCAAAATTTAGAAGTATTGGATTTAATAAGTGATTGCAACAAAGCCTGTGTTTTTTTATCTCACATATTAAGACCATGGTTAAAGAAAAGATACATGTATTTTAAAAGATACTAATCAATCATTATCACAATAAATTAAATTAAGACAATAGTAAAGATACATGAATTTTAAAATACACTTATCAATCATTTTCACAATAAATTAAATTAAGACAATAGTAAAGATACATGAATTTTAAAATATACTTATCAATCATTTTCACAATAAATTATATTAAGACAATGGTAAAGATACATGTTTTTTAAAATATACTTATCAATTATGTCTAAAATTTACCATAAAATATTACAATATACAAACCTGGTTTTCTATGTCCATTATACTTTTGTATCGAATTTCTGGTATATGAACCTGTAATGAGAACAGTGTACTATTGAAGCAATACTACTACATGTATTCTGTACTACTACATGTACACATATTGCGGCCATCTTATCAAGGAGTGTATTGATTTTGCCAATCATCTATAGGGACCTAGCTTGCCCAAAACTAGTGTGTAGGCTGTGTTCTAGAAGGATTTGGGTGGACATGCCATTAACAAACATTCAACATTATGATTTGTTTCAAATATTGGGGAATAAGTGTAGGCCGTGAACTAAAAGGCCTACAGTATAGGAAGCTGTGCTCCTGCCTTTTTCTGGGTTTTAATGAGATATTTTCTGATAAATATTGTGGCTGGAAATATTACTCAAAGCTTATCTAAATTGGGTTAACAACGAGGTTGATTGTTTTTCTGACACCTTGGATCTTAGATTATACTGTCGTACAATTATTGATAATATTCCCCCAAAGTTTTAGATGACATTTTTACTTTTATCAATATTCAAGAGCAACAAGAGCACATTAAGATGTTAACATTTTCTCAGTTGGTCAAGGGGCATAACTTGACCATAATTTAAGCTAGAGTTATGGTCCTTGTTACAAATACTAGTATGCTAATTGTAATCTGTACTTATTTCATGTGATGATCATCTTGATCATTGTCATAGTAATGGGCAAAGGTTCAACTACAGCATCAACATGGACACCAAGGCTATCAGTATGACATTTGACAAAACCCTGTAGCTAGAAAAGCTAACAATAAAAATTAATTACATGTAAAATAGTTTTAATACAAAATGACTGGTATTTGAAACATTACTGCAAGTCAACATTGCATTAAGACAACATAAACCAAACTATTTTCAAATCAAACATGGATAATGTACAACTTATTTGTCCTGTACTTACATTGTTAAGATTATTGAGAGATTGAAGCCTAGGATTGAGTTGCCATGGTACTCCAGACAGAGCTGTAAAATACAGAAGGCATAGAAATTATAACATCTAAAAATAAAAACAAACAACATCATAGATAAAAGGGCAGACTTTATAGCATGCAGAAAAAAAAAAGATTTTGAGGAACAAATACCTCAGTCTGAGGTTATTTTGCTTTTTTTTTCACATTCTGTGATTAAAATCGAATAAATTTGTACTTTTTTATATTTAGTTTTAGAATAGAACTTTTATCTAAATCTTTTACGTATATACATACGTGTAACAGTGAGAATGCTGCCCTGTCTGTCCAGCGTGTTGTTGTGTCGAGCAGGTGCAGAGCTTCCCTGACTGTAGGCATCTTCTCGCCGGGGGTTAATGGCATATGGAAGGTCGTTATTCATGTTTCCACTGGGGGAGGAAACAGGTATTTAATTATATATTACATTATTCATTATTATAGGATGTATATACGTTGTGTTTGTTCTTTAACAGCTGATTTTCCTCTTACTATGGATATTCTCTTCAAGCAAGAGATATATACTTATTATATTCATACATGAAGAAGGGATTCTAATAGCCATGTGTCCATGATAGGAAGTCACAAGTGGATGCTTGACTGTGGGTGAGTCTTATTGCCATGTGTCCATGGTAGGAAGTCACATGTGGATGCTTGACTGTGGGTGGGTCTTATTGCCATGTGTCCATGATAGGAAGTCACATGTGGATGCTTGACTGTGGGTGAGTCTTATTGCTATGTGTCCATGGTAGGAAGTCACAAGTGGATGCTTGACTGTGGATGGGTCCTATTGCCATGTGTCCATGATAGGAAGTCACATGTGGATGCTTGACTGTGGATGAGTCATATTGCCATGTGTCCATGGTAGGAAGTCACATGTGGATGCTTGACTGTGGATGGGTCCTATTGCCATGTGTCCATGGTAGGAAGTCACATGTGGATGCTTGACTGTGGATGGGTCCTATTGCCATGTGTCCATGATAGGAAGTCACATGTGGATGCTTGACTGTGGATGGGTCCTATTGCCATGTGTCCATGATAGGAAGTCACATGTGGATGCTTGACTGTGGATGGGTCCTATTGCCATGTGTCCATGATAGGAAGTCACATGTGGATGCTTGACTGTGGATGGGTCCTATTGCCATGTGTCCATGATAGGAAGTCACATGTGGATGCTTGACTGTTGATGGGTCTTATTGCCATGTGTCCATGATAGGAAGTCACATGTTGATGCTTGACTGTGGGTGGGTCTAATAGCCATGTGTCCATGATAGGAAGTCACATGTGGATGCTTGACTGTGAATGGGTCTTATTGCCATGTGTCCATGGTAGGAAGTCACATGTGGATGCTTGACTGTGGATGAGTCCTATTGCCATGTGTCCATGATAGGAAGTCACATGTGGATGCTTGACTGTGAATGGGTCTTATTGCCATGTGTCCATGGTAGGAAGTCACATGTGGATGCTTGACTGTGGATGAGTCCTATTGCCATGTGTCCATGGTAGGAAGTCACATGTGGATGCTTGACTGTGAATGGGTCCTATTGCCATGTGTCCATGATAGGAAGTCACAAGTGGATGCTTGACTGTGGATGAGTCTTATTGCCATGTGTCCATGGTAGGAAGTCACATGTGGATGCTTGACTGTGGGTGGGTCTTATTGCCATGTGTCCATGGTAGGAAGTCACATGTGGATGCTTGACTGTGGATGAGTCTTATTGCCATGTGTCCATGGTAGGAAGTCACATGTGGATGCTTGACTGTGGGTGGGTCTTATTGCCATGTGTCCATGATAGGAAGTCACATGTGGATGCTTGACTGTGAATGGGTCTTATTGCCATGTGTCCATGGTAGGAAGTCACATGTGGATGCTTGACTGTGGATGAGTCCTATTGCCATGTGTCCATGATAGGAAGTCACATGTGCATGCTTGACTGTGAATGGGTCTTATTGCCATGTGTCCATGGTAGGAAGTCACATGTGGATGCTTGACTGTGGGTGGGTCTTATTGCCATGTGTCCATGGTAGGAAGTCACATGTGGATGCTTGACTGTGGGTGAGTCTTATTGCCATGTGTCCATGATAGGAAGTCACATGTGGATGCTTGACTGTGGACGGGTCTTATTGCCATGTGTCCATGATAGGAAGTCACATGTGGATGCTTGACTGTGAATGGGTCTTATTGCCATGTGTCCATGATAGGAAGTCACATGTGGATGCTTGACTGTGGATGAGTCCTATTGCCATGTGTCCATGATAGGAAGTCACATGTGGATGCTTGACTGTGAATGGGTCTTATTGCCATGTGTCCATGGTAGGAAGTCACATGTGGATGCTTGACTGTGGGTGGGTCTTATTGCCATGTGTCCATGGTAGGAAGTCACATGTGGATGCTTGACTGTGGATGAGTCTTATTGCCATGTGTCCATGATAGGAAGTCACATGTGGATGCTTGACTGTGGATATGTCTTATTGCCATGTGTCCATGGTAGGAAGTCACAAGTGGATGCTTGACTGTGGATGGGTCTTATTGCCATGTGTCCATGATAGGAAGTCACAAGTGGATGCTTGACTGTGGATGAGTCATATTGCCATGTGTCCATGGTAGGAAGTCACATGTGGATGCTTGACTGTGGATGAGTCTTATTGCCATGTGTCCATGGTAGGAAGTCACAAGTGGATGCTTGACTGTGGATGGGTCTTATTGCCATGTGTCCATGATAGGAAGTCATAAGTGGATGCTTGACTGTGGATGAGTCTTATTGCCATGTGTCCATGGTAGGAAGTCACAAGTGGATGCTTGACTGTGGATGGGTCTTATTGCCATGTGTCCATGGTAGGAAGTCACAAGTGGATGCTTGACTGTGGATGAGTCTTATTGCCATGTGTCCATGGTAGGAAGTCACAAGTGGATGCTTGACTGTGGATGGGTCTTATTGCCATGTGTCCATGATAGGAAGTCACATGTGGATGCTTGACTGTGGATGAGTCATATTGCCATGTGTCCATGGTAGGAAGTCACAAGTGGATGCTTGACTGTGGATGAGTCTTATTGCCATGTGTCCATGATAGGAAGTCACATGTGGATGCTTGACTGTGGATATGTCTTATTGCCATGTGTCCATGGTAGGAATTCACAAGTGGATGCTTGACTGTGGATGAGTCTTATTGCCATGTGTCCATGATAGGAAGTCACATGTGGATGCTTGACTGTGGATGAGTCATATTGCCATGTGTCCATGGTAGGAAGTCACAAGTGGATGCTTGACTTTGGATGAGTCTTATTGCTATGTGTCCATGGTAGGAAGTCACAAGTGGATGCTTGACTGTGGATGAGTCATATTGCCATGTGTCTATGGTAGGAAGTCACATGTGGATGCTTGACTGTGGATATGTCTTATTGCCAAGTGTCCATGGTAGGAAGTCACAAGAGGATGCTTGACTGTGTATAAGTCTTATTGCCATGTGTTCATAGTAGGAAGTCACAAGTGGATGCTTGACTGTGGGTGAGTCATATTGCCATGTGTCCATGGTAGGAAGTCACAAGTGGATGCTTGACTGTGAATGAGTCTTATTGCTATGTGTTCATGGTAGGAAGTCACAAGTGGATGCTTGACTGTGGATGAGTCTTATTGCCATGTGTCCATGGTAGGAAGTCACATGTGGATGCTTGACTGTGGATGGGTCTTATTGCCATGTGTCCATGGAAGGAAGTCACATGTGGATGCTTGACTGTGGATATGTCTTATTGCCATGTGTCCATGGTAGGAAGTCACAAGTGGATGCTTGACTGTGTATAAGTCTTATTGCCATGTGTCCATGGTAGGAAGTCACAAGTGGATGCTTGACTGTGGATGAGTCATATTGCCATGTGTCTATGGTAGGAAGTCACATGTGGATGCTTGACTGTGGATGGGTCTTATTGCCATGTGTCCATGGAAGGAAGTCACATGTGGATGCTTGACTGTGGATGGGTCTTATTGCCATGTGTCCATGGTAGGAAGTCACAAGTGGATGCTTGACTGTGGATATGTCTTATTGCCATGTGTCCATGGTAGGAAGTCACAAGTGGATGCTTGACTGTGGATATGTCTTATTGCCATGTGTCCATGGTAGGAAGTCACAAGTGGATGCTTGACTGTGGATGAGTCATATTGCCATGTGTCTATGGTAGGAAGTCACAAGTGGATGCTTGACTGTGGATGGGTCTTATTGCCATGTGTCCATGGAAGGAAGTCACATGTGGATGCTTGACTGTGGATGGGTCTTATTGCCATGTGTCCATGGAAGGAAGTCACATGTGGATGCTTGACTGTGGATATGTCATATTGCCATGTGTCCATGGTAGGAAGTCACAAGTGGATGCTTGACTGTGTATAAGTCTTATTGCCATGTGTCCATGGTAGGAAGTCACAAGTGGATGCTTGACTGTGGATGAGTCATATTGCCATGTGTCTATGGCAGGAAGTCACATGTGGATGCTTGACTGTGGATGAGTCATATTGCCATGTGTCCATGGTAGGAAGTCACAAGTGGATGCTTGACTGGGGCTGAGACTTACTGCCATGTGTCCATGGTAGGAAGTCACATGTGGATGCTTGACTGTGGATGGGTCTTATTGCCATGTGTCCATGGTAGGAAGTCACATGTGGATGCTTGACAGTGGATGGGTCTTATTGCCATGTGTCCATGGTAGGAAGTCACATGTGGATGCTTGACTGTGGATATGTCTTATTGCCATGTATCTATGGTAGGAAGTCACATGTGGATGCCTAACTGTGGATATGTCTTATTGCCATGTATCTATGGTAGGAAGTCACATGTGGATGCTTGACTGTGGATATGTCTTATTGCCATGTATCTATGGTAGGAAGTCACATGTGGATGCTTGACTGTGGATATGTCTTATTGCCATGTATCTATGGTAGGAAGTCACATGTGGATGCTTGACTGTGGATATGTCTTATTGCCATGTATCAATGGTAGGAAGTCACATGTGGATGCTTGACTGTGGATATGTCTTATTGCCATGTATCTATGGTAGGAAATCACATGTGGATGCTTGACTGTGGATATGTCTTATTGCCATGTGTCCATCGTAGGAAGTCACATGTGGATGCTTGACTGTGGATATGTCTTATTGTCATGTGTCCATCGTAGGAAGTCACATGTGGATGCTTGACTGTGGATGAGTCATATTGCCATGTGTCCATGGTAGGAAGTCACAAGTGGATGCTTGACTGTGGATATGTCTTATTGCCATGTATCTATGGTAGGAAGTCACATGTGGATGCTTGACTGTGGATATGTCTTATTGCCATGTATCTATGATAGGAAGTCACATGTGGATGCTTGACTGTGGATATGTCTTATTGCCATGTGTCCATCGTAGGAAGTCACATGTGGATGCTTGACTGTGGATATGTCTTATTGTCATGTGATCATGGTAGGAAGTCACATGTGGATGCTTGACTGTGGATATGTCTTATTGCCATGTGTCCATGGTAGGAAGTCACATGTGGATGCTTGACTGTGGATATGTCTTATTGCCATGTGTTCATGGTAGGAAGTCACAAGTGGATGCTTGACTGTGGATATGTCTTATTGCCATGTGTCCATGGTAGGAAGTCACATGTGGATGCTTGACTGTGGATGAGTCTTATTGCCATGTGTCCATGATAGGAAGTCACATGTGGATGCTTGACTGTGGATATGTCTTATTGCCATGTGTCCATGGTAGGAAGTCACAAGTGGATGCTTGACTGTGGATGAGTCTTATTGCCATGTGTCCATGGTAGGAAGTCACAAGTGGATGCTTGACTGTGGATGGGTCTTATTGCCATGTGTCCATGATAGGAAGTCACAAGTGGATGCTTGACTGTGGATGAGTCTTATTGCCATGTGTCCATGGTAGGAAGTCACAAGTGGATGCTTGACTGTGGATGGGTCTTATTGCCATGTGTCCATGGTAGGAAGTCACAAGTGGATGCTTGACTGTGGATGAGTCTTATTGCCATGTGTCCATGGTAGGAAGTCACAAGTGGATGCTTGACTGTGGATGGGTCTTATTGCCATGTGTCCATGATAGGAAGTCACATGTGGATGCTTGACTGTGGATGAGTCATATTGCCATGTGTCCATGGTAGGAAGTCACAAGTGGATGCTTGACTGTGGATGAGTCTTATTGCCATGTGTCCATGATAGGAAGTCACATGTGGATGCTTGACTGTGGATATGTCTTATTGCCATGTGTCCATGGTAGGAATTCACAAGTGGATGCTTGACTGTGGATGAGTCTTATTGCCATGTGTCCATGATAGGAAGTCACATGTGGATGCTTGACTGTGGATGAGTCATATTGCCATGTGTCCATGGTAGGAAGTCACAAGTGGATGCTTGACTTTGGATGAGTCTTATTGCTATGTGTCCATGGTAGGAAGTCACAAGTGGATGCTTGACTGTGGATGAGTCATATTGCCATGTGTCTATGGTAGGAAGTCACATGTGGATGCTTGACTGTGGATATGTCTTATTGCCAAGTGTCCATGGTAGGAAGTCACAAGAGGATGCTTGACTGTGTATAAGTCTTATTGCCATGTGTTCATAGTAGGAAGTCACAAGTGGATGCTTGACTGTGGGTGAGTCATATTGCCATGTGTCCATGGTAGGAAGTCACAAGTGGATGCTTGACTGTGAATGAGTCTTATTGCTATGTGTTCATGGTAGGAAGTCACAAGTGGATGCTTGACTGTGGATGAGTCTTATTGCCATGTGTCCATGGTAGGAAGTCACATGTGGATGCTTGACTGTGGATGGGTCTTATTGCCATGTGTCCATGGAAGGAAGTCACATGTGGATGCTTGACTGTGGATATGTCTTATTGCCATGTGTCCATGGTAGGAAGTCACAAGTGGATGCTTGACTGTGTATAAGTCTTATTGCCATGTGTCCATGGTAGGAAGTCACAAGTGGATGCTTGACTGTGGATGAGTCATATTGCCATGTGTCTATGGTAGGAAGTCACATGTGGATGCTTGACTGTGGATGGGTCTTATTGCCATGTGTCCATGGAAGGAAGTCACATGTGGATGCTTGACTGTGGATGGGTCTTATTGCCATGTGTCCATGGAAGGAAGTCACATGTGGATGCTTGACTGTGGATATGTCATATTGCCATGTGTCCATGGTAGGAAGTCACAAGTGGATGCTTGACTGTGGATATGTCTTATTGCCATGTGTCCATGGTAGGAAGTCACAAGTGGATGCTTGACTGTGGATATGTCTTATTGCCATGTGTCTATGGTAGGAAGTCACAAGTGGATGCTTGACTGTGGATGGGTCTTATTGCCATGTGTCCATGGAAGGAAGTCACATGTGGATGCTTGACTGTGGATGGGTCTTATTGCCATGTGTCCATGGAAGGAAGTCACATGTGGATGCTTGACTGTGGATATGTCATATTGCCATGTGTCCATGGTAGGAAGTCACAAGTGGATGCTTGACTGTGTATAAGTCTTATTGCCATGTGTCCATGGTAGGAAGTCACAAGTGGATGCTTGACTGTGGATGAGTCATATTGCCATGTGTCTATGGCAGGAAGTCACATGTGGATGCTTGACTGTGGATGAGTCATATTGCCATGTGTCCATGGTAGGAAGTCACAAGTGGATGCTTGACTGGGGCTGAGACTTACTGCCATGTGTCCATGGTAGGAAGTCACATGTGGATGCTTGACTGTGGATGGGTCTTATTGCCATGTGTCCATGGTAGGAAGTCACATGTGGATGCTTGACCGTGGATGGGTCTTATTGCCATGTGTCCATGGAAGGAAGTCACATGTGGATGCTTGACTGTGGATATGTCTTATTGCCATGTATCTATGGTAGGAAGTCACATGTGGATGCCTAACTGTGGATATGTCTTATTGCCATGTATCTATGGTAGGAAGTCACATGTGGATGCTTGACTGTGGATATGTCTTATTGCCATGTATCTATGGTAGGAAGTCACATGTGGATGCTTGACTGTGGATATGTCTTATTGCCATGTATCTATGGTAGGAAGTCACATGTGGATGCTTGACTGTGGATATGTCTTATTGCCATGTATCAATGGTAGGAAGTCACATGTGGATGCTTGACTGTGGATATGTCTTATTGCCATGTATCTATGGTAGGAAATCACATGTGGATGCTTGACTGTGGATATGTCTTATTGCCATGTGTCCATCGTAGGAAGTCACATGTGGATGCTTGACTGTGGATATGTCTTATTGTCATGTGTCCATCGTAGGAAGTCACATGTGGATGCTTGACTGTGGATGAGTCATATTGCCATGTGTCCATGGTAGGAAGTCACAAGTGGATGCTTGACTGTGGATATGTCTTATTGCCATGTATCTATGGTAGGAAGTCACATGTGGATGCTTGACTGTGGATATGTCTTATTGCCATGTATCTATGATAGGAAGTCACATGTGGATGCTTGACTGTGGATATGTCTTATTGCCATGTGTCCATCGTAGGAAGTCACATGTGGATGCTTGACTGTGGATATGTCTTATTGTCATGTGTTCATGGTAGGAAGTCACATGTGGATGCTTGACTGTGGATATGTCTTATTGCCATGTGTCCATGGTAGGAAGTCACATGTGGATGCTTGACTGTGGATATGTCTTATTGTCATGTGTTCATGGTAGGAAGTCACATGTGGATGCTTGACTGTGGATATGTCTTATTGCCATGTGTCCATGGTAGGAAGTCACATGTGGATGCTTGACTGTGGATGAGTCTTATTGCCATGTGTCCATGATAGGAAGTCACATGTGGATGCTTGACTGTGGATATGTCTTATTGCCATGTGTCCATGGTAGGAAGTCACAAGTGGATGCTTGACTGTGGATGGGTCTTATTGCCATGTGGCCATGATAAGAAGTCACATGTGGATGCTTGACTGTGGATGAGTCATATTGCCATGTGTCCATGGTAGGAAGTCACATGTGGATGCTTGACTGTGGATGAGTCTTATTGCCATGTGTCCATGGTAGGAAGTCACAAGTGGATGCTTGACTGTGGATGGGTCTTATTGCAATGTGTCCATGGTAGGAAGTCACAAGTGGATGCTTGACTGTGGATGAGTCTTATTGCCATGTGTCCATGGTAGGAAGTCACAAGTGGATGCTTGACTGTGGATGGGTCTTATTGCCATGTGTCCATGATAGGAAGTCACATGTGGATGCTTGACTGTGGATGAGTCATATTGCCATGTGTCCATGGTAGGAAGTCACAAGTGGATGCTTGACTGTGGATGAGTCTTATTGCCATGTGTCCATGATAGGAAGTCACATGTGGATGCTTGACTGTGGATATGTCTTATTGCCATGTGTCCATGGTAGGAATTCACAAGTGGATGCTTGACTGTGGATGAGTCTTATTGCCATGTGTCCATGATAGGAAGTCACATGTGGATGCTTGACTGTGGATGAGTCATATTGCCATGTGTCCATGGTAGGAAGTCACAAGTGGATGCTTGACTTTGGATGAGTCATATTGCCATGTGTCCATGGTAGGAAGTCACATGTGGATGCTTGACTGTGGATATGTCTTATTGCCAAGTGTCCATGGTAGGAAGTCACAAGAGGATGCTTGACTGTGTATAAGTCTTATTGCCATGTGTTCATAGTAGGAAGTCACAAGTGGATGCTTGACTGTGGGTGAGTCATATTGCCATGTGTCCATGGTAGGAAGTCACAAGTGGATGCTTGACTGTGAATGAGTCTTATTGCTATGTGTTCATGGTAGGAAGTCACAAGTGGATGCTTGACTGTGGATGAGTCTTATTGCCATGTGTCCATGGTAGGAAGTCACATGTGGATGCTTGACTGTGGATGGGTCTTATTGCCATGTGTCCATGGAAGGAAGTCACATGTGGATGCTTGACTGTGGATATGTCTTATTGCCATGTGTCCATGGTAGGAAGTCACAAGTGGATGCTTGACTGTGTATAAGTCTTATTGCCATGTGTCCATGGTAGGAAGTCACAAGTGGATGCTTGACTGTGGATGAGTCATATTGCCATGTGTCTATGGTAGGAAGTCACATGTGGATGCTTGACTGTGGATGGGTCTTATTGCCATGTGTCCATGGAAGGAAGTCACATGTGGATGCTTGACTGTGGATGGGTCTTATTGCCATGTGTCCATGGAAGGAAGTCACATGTGGATGCTTGACTGTGGATATGTCATATTGCCATGTGTCCATGGTAGGAAGTCACAAGTGGATGCTTGACTGTGGATATGTCTTTGCCATGTGTCCATGGTAGGAAGTCACAAGTGGATGCTTGACTGTGGATGAGTCATATTGCCATGTGTCTATGGTAGGAAGTCACAAGTGGATGCTTGACTGTGGATGGGTCTTATTGCCATGTGTCCATGGAAGGAAGTCACATGTGGATGCTTGACTGTGGATGGGTCTTATTGCCATGTGTCCATGGAAGGAAGTCACATGTGGATGCTTGACTGTGGATATGTCATATTGCCATGTGTCCATGGTAGGAAGTCACAAGTGGATGCTTGACTGTGTATAAGTCTTATTGCCATGTGTCCATGGTAGGAAGTCACAAGTGGATGCTTGACTGTGGATGAGTCATATTGCCATGTGTCTATGGTAGGAAGTCACATGTGGATGCTTGACTGTGGATGAGTCATATTGCCATGTGTCCATGGTAGGAAGTCACAAGTGGATGCTTGACTGTGGCTGAGACTTACTGCCATGTGTCCATGGTAGGAAGTCACATGTGGATGCTTGACTGTGGATGGGTCTTATTGCCATGTGTCCATGGTAGGAAGTCACATGTGGATGCTTGACCGTGGATGGGTCTTATTGCCATGTGTCCATGGAAGGAAGTCACATGTGGATGCTTGACTGTGGATATGTCTTATTGCCATGTATCTATGGTAGGAAGTCACATGTGGATGCCTAACTGTGGATATGTCTTATTGCCATGTATCTATGGTAGGAAGTCACATGTGGATGCTTGACTGTGGATATGTCTTATTGCCATGTATCTATGGTAGGAAGTCACATGTGGATGCTTGACTGTGGATATGTCTTATTGCCATGTATCTATGGTAGGAAGTCACATGTGGATGCTTGACTGTGGATATGTCTTATTGCCATGTATCAATGGTAGGAAGTCACATGTGGATGCTTGACTGTGGATATGTCTTATTGCCATGTGTCCATGGTAGGAAGTCACATGTGGATGCTTGACTGTGGATATGTCTTATTGCCATGTGTCCATCGTAGGAAGTCACATGTGGATGCTTGACTGTGGATGAGTCATATTGCCATGTGTCCATGGTAGGAAGTCACAAGTGGATGCTTGACTGTGGATATGTCTTATTGCCATGTATCTATGGTAGGAAGTCACATGTGGATGCTTGACTGTGGATATGTCTTATTGCCATGTATCTATGATAGGAAGTCACATGTGGATGCTTGACTGTGGATATGTCTTATTGCCATGTGTCCATCGTAGGAAGTCACATGTGGATGCTTGACTGTGGATATGTCTTATTGTCATGTGTTCATGGTAGGAAGTCACATGTGGATGCTTGACTGTGGATATGTCTTATTGCCATGTGTCCATGGTAGGAAGTCACATGTGGATGCTTGACTGTGGATATGTCTTATTGTCATGTGTTCATGGTAGGAAGTCACATGTGGATGCTTGACTGTGGATATGTCTTATTGCCATGTGGTCATGGTAGGAAGTCACATGTGGATGCTTGACTGTGGATATGTCTTATTGCCATGTGTTCATGGTAGGAAGTCACATGTGGATGCTTGACTGTGAATGCATCTTATTGCCATGTGTCCATGGTAGGAAGTCACATGTGGATGCTTGATTGTCGATGAGTCATATTGCTATGTGTCCATGGTAGGAAGTCACAAGTGGATGCTTGACTGTGGATGAGTCATATTGCCATGTGTCTATGGTAGGAAGTCACATGTGGATGCTTGACTGTGGATGAGTCATATTGCCATGTGTCCATGGTAGGAAGTCACAAGTGGATGCTTGACTGTGGCTGAGTCTTACTGCCATGTGTCCATGGTAGGAAGTCACAAGTGGATGCTTGACTGTGGATGAGTCTTATTGCCATGTGTCCATGGTAGGAAGTCACATGTGGATGCTTGACTGTAGATATGTCTTATTGCCAAGTGTCCATGGTAGGAAGTCACAAGTGGATGCTTGACTGTGGATGAGTCATATTGCCATGTGTCCATGGTAGGAAGTCACAAGTGGATGCTTGACTGTGGATGAGTCATATTGCCATGTGTCCATGGTAGGAAGTCACAAGTGGATGCTTGACTGTGGCTGAGTCTTACTGCCATGTGTCCATGGTAGGAAGTCACATGTGGATGCTTGACTGTGGATGGGTCTTATTGCCATGTGTGCATAGTAGGAAGTCACATGTGGATGCTTGACCGTGGATGGGTCTTATTGCCATGTGTCCATGGTAGGAAGTAACATCTGGATGCTTGACTGTGGATGGGTCTTATTGCCATGTGTCCATGGTAGGAAGTCACATGTGGATGCTTGACTGTGGATATGTCTTATTGCCATGTGTTCATGGTAGGAAGTCACAAGTTGATGCTTGACTGTGGATGGGTCTTATTGCCATGTGTCAATGGTAGGAAGTCACAAGTGGATGCTTGACTGTGGATGGGTCCTATTGCCATGTGTCCATGGTAGGAAGTCACAAGTTGATGCTTGACTGTGGATGGGTCCTATTGCCATGTGTCAATGGTAGGAAGTCACATGTGGATGCTTGACTGTGGATATGTCTTATTGCTATGTGTTCATGGTAGGAAGTCACAAGTGGATGCTTGACTGTGAATGGGTCTTATTGCCATGTGTCCATGGTAGGAAGTCACATGTGGATGCTTGACTGTGGATGGGTCTTATTGCTATGTGTCCATGGTAGGAAGTCACAAGTGGATGCTTGACTGTGGATGAGTCTTATTGCCATGTGTCCATGATAGGAAGTAACATGTGGATGCTTGACTGTGGATGAGTCTTATTGCCATGTGTCCATGGTAGGAAGTCACATGTGGATGCTTGACTGTGGATGAGTCTTATTGCCATGTGTCCATGATAGGAAGTCACATGTGGATGCTTGACTGTGGATGAGTCCTATTGCCATGTGTCCATGGTAGGAAGTCACATGTGGATGCTTGACTGTGGATGAGTCTTATTGCCATGTGTCCATGATAGGAAGTCACATGTGGATGCTTGACTGTGGATGGGTCCTATTGCCATGTGTCCATGGTAGGAAGTCACATGTGGATGCTTGACTGTGGATGAGTCTTATTGCCATGTGTCCATGGTAGGAAGTCACATGTGGATGCTTGACTGTGGATGAGTCTTATTGCCATGTGTCCATGATAGGAAGTCACAAGTGGATGCTTGACTGTGGATGAGTCTTATTGCCATGTGTCCATGGTAGGAAGTCACATGTGGATGCTTGACTGTGGGTGAGTCCTATTGCCATGTGTCCATGGTAGGAAGTCACAAGTGGATGCTTGACTGTGGATGAGTCATATTGCCATGTGTCCATGGTAGGAAGTCACAAGTGGATGCTTGACTGTGGATGAGACATATTGCCATGTGTCCATGATAGGAAGTCACATGTGGATGCTTGACTGTGGGTGAGTCATATTGCCATGTGTCCATGGTAGGAAGTCACATGTGGATGCTTGACTGTGGGTGAGTCCTATTGCCATGTGTCCATGGTAGGAAGTCACATGTGGATGCTTGACTGTGGATGAGTCATATTGCCATGTGTCCATGGTAGGAAGTCACATGTGGATGCTTGACTGTGGGTGAGTCCTATTGCCATGTGTCCATGGTAGGAAGTCACATGTGGATGCTTGACTGTGGATGAGTCATATTGCCATGTGTCCATGGTAGGAAGTCACAAGTGGATGCTTGACTGTGGATGAGTCATATTGCCATGTGTCCATGGTAGGAAGTCACATGTGGATGCTTGACTGTGGATGAGTCATATTGCCATGTGTCCATGATAGGAAGTCACAAGTGGATGCTTGACTGTGGGTGAGTCATATTGCCATGTGTCCATGATAGGAAGTCACAAGTGGATGCTTGACTGTGGGTGAGTCATATAGCCATGTGTCCATGGTAGGAAGTCACAAGTGGATGCTTGACTGTGGGTGAGTCATATTGCCATGTGTCAATGGTAGGATGTCACATGTGGATGCTTGACTGTGGATGAGTCTTATTGCCATGTGTCCATGATAGGAAGTCACAAGTGGATGCTTGACTGTGGATGAGTCTTATTGCCATGTGTCCATGATAGGAAGTCACATGTGGATGCTTGACTGTGGATGAGTCTTATTGCCATGTGTCCATGATAGGAAGTCACATGTGGATGCTTGACTGTGGATGGGTCTTATTGCTATGTGTCCATGATAGGAAGTCACATGTGGATGCTTGACTGTGGGTGAGTCCTATTGACATGTGTCCATGGTAGGAAGTCACATGTGGATGCTTGACTGTGGGTGGGTCTTATTGCCATGTGTCCATGGTAGAAAGTCACATGTGGATGCTTGACTGTGGGTGAGTGCTATTGCCATGTGTCCATGATAGGAAGTCACATGTGGATGCTTGACTGTGGGTGAGTCTTATTGCTATGTGTCCATGATAGGAAGTCACATGTGGATGCTTGACTGTGGGTGAGTCTTATTGCCATGTGTCCATGATAGGAAGTCACAAGTGGATGCTTGACTGTGGGTGAGTCTTATTGCCATGTGTCCATGGTAGGAAGTCACATGTGGATGCTTGACTGTGGATGAGTCTTATTGCCATGTGTCCATGATAGGAAGTCACATGTGGATGCTTGACTGTGGATGGGTCCTATTGCCATGTGTCCATGATAGGAAGTCACATGTGGATGCTTGACTGTGGATGGGTCCTATTGCCATGTGTCCATGATAGGAAGTCACATGTGGATGCTTGGCTGTGAATGGGTCCTATTGCCATGTGTCCATGATAGGAAGTCACATGTGGATGCTTGACTGTGGATGAGTCTTATTGCCATGTGTCCATGATAGGAAGTCACATGTGGATGCTTGACTGTGGATGAGTCTTATTGCCATGTGTCCATGATAGGAAGTCACATGTGGATGCTTGACTGTGGATGAGTCATATTGCCATGTGTCCATGATAGGAAGTCACAAGTGGATGCTTGACTGTGGATGAGTCTTATTGCCATGTGTCCATGGTAGGAAGTCACATGTGGATGCTTGACTGTGGATGGGTCTTATTGCCATGTGTCCATGATAGGAAGTCACATGTGGATGCTTGACTGTGGATGAGTCTTATTGCCATGTGTCCATGATAGGAAGTCACAAGTGGATGCTTGACTGTGGATGAGTCTTATTGCCATGTGTCCATGGTAGGAAGTCACATGTGGATGCTTGACTGTGGATGGGTCTTATTGCCATGTGTCCATGATAGGAAGTCACATGTGGATGCTTGACTGTGGATGAGTCTTATTGCCATGTGTTCATGGTAGGAAGTCACATGTGGATGCTTGACTGTGGATGAGTCTTATTGCCATGTGTCCATGGTAGGAAGTCACATGTGGATGCTTGACTGTGGATGGGTCTTATTGCAATGTGTTCATGGTAGGAAGTCACATGTGGATGCTTGACTGTGGATGGGTCTTATTGCAATGTGTTCATGGTAGGAAGTCACAAGTGGATGCTTGACTGTGGGTGAGTCCTATTGCCATGTGTCCATGGTAGGAAGTCACATGTGGATGCTTGACTGTGGATGAGTCTTATTGCCATGTGTCCATGGTAGGAAGTCACATGTGGATGCTTGACTGTGGATGAGTCATATTGCCATGTGTCCATGGTAGGAAGTCACATGTGGATGCTTGACTGTGGATGAGTCTTATTGCTATGTGTCCATGGTAGGAAGTCACAAATGGATGCTTGACTGTGGATATGTCTTATTGCCATGTGTTCATCGTAGGAAGTCACAAGTGGATGCTTGACTGTGTATAAGTCTTATTGCCATGTGTTCATGGTAGGAAGTCACATGTGGATGCTTGACTGTGGATGAGTCTTATTGCCATGTGTCCATGGTAGAAAGTCACAAGTGGATGCTTGACTGTGGATGGGTCTTATTGCCATGTGTCAATTGTAGGAAGTCACAAGTGGATGCTTGACTGTGAATGAGTCTTATTGCTATGTTTTCATGGTAGGAAGTCACAAGTGGATGCTTGACTGTGGATGAGTCTTATTGCAATGTGTCCATGGTAGGAAGTCACATGTGGATGCTTGACTGTGGCTGAGTCTTATTGCCATGTGTCCATGATAGGAAGTCACATGTGGATGCTTGACTGTGGATGAGTCTTATTGCCATGTGTCCATGATAGGAAGTCACATGTGGATGCTTGACTGTGGATGAGTCTTATTGCCATGTGTCCATGATAGGAAGTCACATGTGGATGCTTGACTGTGGATGGGTCTTATTGCCATGTGTCCATGATAGGAAGTCACATGTGGATGCTTGACTGTGGATGGGTCTTATTGCCATGTGTCCATGGTAGGAAGTCACAAGTGGATGCTTGACTGTGGATGGGTCTGATTGCTATGTTTTCATGGTAGGAAGTCACATGTGGATGCTTGACTGTGTATAAGTCTTATTGCAATGTGTCCATGGTAGGAAGTCACATGTGGATGCTTGACTGTGGATGAGTCATATTGCCATGTATCTATGGTAGGAAGTCACAAGTGGATGCTTGACTGTGGATAAGTCTTATTGCCATGTGTCCATGGTAGGAAGTCACAAGTGGATGCTTGACTGTGGATGGGTCTTATTGCTATGTTTTCATGGTAGGAAGTCACATGTGGATGCTTGACTGTGTATAAGTCTTATTGCAATGTGTCCATGGTAGGAAGTCACATGTGGATGCTTGACTGTGGATGAGTCATATTGCCATGTATCTATGGTAGGAAGTCACAAGTGGATGCTTGACTGTGGGTGAGTCATATTGCTATGTGTCCATGATAGGAAGTCACAAGTGGATGCTTGACTGTGGATGAGTCATATTGCCATGTGTCCATGGAAGGAAGTCACATGTGGATGCTTGACTGTGGATGGGTCTTATTGCCATGTGTCCATGGTAGGAAGTCACATGTGGATGCTTGACTGTGGATGAGTCTTATTGCCATGTGTCCATGATAGGAAGTCACATGTGGATGCTTGACTGTGGATGGGTCTTATTGCCATGTGTCCATGGTAGGAAGTCACATGTGGATGCTTGACTGTGGATGGGTCTTATTGCCATGTGTACATGGTAGGAAGTCACATGTGGATGCTTGACTGTGGATGAGTCTTATTGCCATGTGTCCATGATAGGAAGTCACATGTGGATGCTTGACTGTGGGTGAGTCTTATTGCCATGTGTCCATGGTAGGAAGTCACAAGTGGATGCTTGACTGTGGATGGGTCTTATTGCCATGTGTCCATGATAGGAAGTCACAAGTGGATGCTTGACTGTGGGTGAGTCTTATTGCCATGTGTCCATGATAGGAAGTCACAAGTGGATGCTTGACTGTGGGTGAGTCTTATTGCCATGTGTCCATGGTAGGAAGTCACATGTGGATGCTTGACTGTGGATGGGTCTTATTGCCATGTGTCCATGGTAGGAAGTCACATGTGGATGCTTGACTGTGGATGAGTCTTATTGCCATGTGTCCATGATAGGAAGTCACATGTGGATGCTTGACTGTGGATGGGTCTTATTGCCATGTGTCCATGGTAGGAAGTCACATGTGGATGCTTGACTGTGGATGAGTCTTATTGCCATGTGTCCATGATAGGAAGTCACATGTGGATGCTTGACTGTGGGTGAGTCTTATTGCCATGTGTCCATGATAGGAAGTCACAAGTGGATGCTTGACTGTGGGTGAGTCTTATTGCCATGTGTCCATGGTAGGAAGTCACATGTGGATGCTTGACTGTGAATGAGTCTTAGTGCCATGTGTCCATGATAGGAAGTCACATGTGGATGCTTGACTGTGGACAGGTCTTATTGCCATGTGTCCATGATAGGAAGTCACATGTGGATGCTTGACTGTGGATGGGTCTTATTGCCATGTGTCCATGGTAGGAAGTCACAAGTGGATGCTTGACTGTGGGTGAGTCTTATTGCCATGTGTCCATGGTAGGAAGTCACATGTGGATGCTTGACTGTGGATGAGTCTTATTGCCATGTGTCCATGGTAGGAAGTCACATGTGGATGCTTGACTGTGGATGGGTCTTATTGCCATGTGTCCATGATAGGAAGTCACAAGTGGATGCTTGACTGTGGGTGAGTCATATTGCCATGTGTCCATGATAGGAAGTCACATGTGGATGCTTGACTGTGGATGAGTCATATTGCCATGTGTCCATGATAGGAAGTCACAAGTGGATGCTTGACTGTGGATGAGTCTTATTGCCATGTGTCCATGATAGGAAGTCACAAGTGGATGCTTGACTGTGGGTGAGTCTTATTGCCATGAGTCCATGGTAGGAAGTCACAAGTGGATGCTTGACTGTGGATGAGTCTTATTGCCATGTGTCCATGATAGGAAGTCACAAGTGGATGCTTGACTGTGGGTGAGTCTTATTGCCATGAGTCCATGGTAGGAAGTCACAAGTGGATGCTTGACTGTGGATGAGTCATATTGCCATGTGTTCATGGTAGGAAGTCACAAGTGGATGCTTGACTGTGGATATGTCTTATTGCCATGTGTCCATGATAGGAAGTCACAAGTGGATGCTTGACTGTGGGTGAGTCTTATTGCCATGAGTCCATGGTAGGAAGTCACATGTGGATGCTTGACTGTGGACGGGTCTTATTGCCATGTGTCCATGATAGGAAGTCACATGTGGATGCTTGACTGTGGACGGGTCTTATTGCCATGTGTCCATGATAGGAAGTCACAAGTGGATGCTTGACTGTGGATATGTCTTATTGCCATGTGTCCATGATAGGAAGTCACAAGTGGATGCTTGACTGTGGGTGAGTCTTATTGCCATGAGTCCATGGTAGGAAGTCACATGTGGATGCTTGACTGTGGATGGGTCTTATTGCCATGTGTCCATGGTAGGAAGTCACATGTGGATGCTTGACTGTGGATGAGTCTTATTGCCATGTGTTCATGGTAGGAAGTCACATGTGGATGCTTGACTGTGGATGGGTCTTATTGCCATGTGTCCATGGTAGGAAGTCACATGTGGATGCTTGACTGTGGATGAGTCTTATTGCCATGTGTCCATGATAGGAAGTCACATGTGGATGCTTGACTGTGGGTGAGTCTTATTGCCATGTGTCCATGATAGGAAGTCACAAGTGGATGCTTGACTGTGGACGGGTCTTATTGCCATGTGTCCATGATAGGAAGTCACATGTGGATGCTTGACTGTGGGTGAGTCCTATTGCCATGTGTCCATGGTAGGAAGTCACATGTGGATGCTTGACTGTGGATGAGTCATATTGCCATGTGTCCATGATAGGAAGTCACAAGTGGATGCTTGACTGTGGATGAGTCATATTGCCATGTGTTCATGGTAGGAAGTCACATGTGGATGCTTGACTGTGGATGGGTCTTATTGCCATGTGTCCATGATAGGAAGTCACAAGTGGATGCTTGACTGTGGGTGAGTCTTATTGCCATGAGTCCATGGTAGGAAGTCACATGTGGATGCTTGACTGTGGACGGGTCTTATTGCCATGTGTCCATGATAGGAAGTCACATGTGGATGCTTGACTGTGGACGGGTCTTATTGCCATGTGTCCATGATAGGAAGTCACAAGTGGATGCTTGACTGTGGATATGTCTTATTGCCATGTGTCCATGATAGGAAGTCACAAGTGGATGCTTGACTGTGGGTGAGTCTTATTGCCATGAGTCCATGGTAGGAAGTCACATGTGGATGCTTGACTGTGGATGAGTCTTATTGCTATGTGTCCATGGTAGGAAGTCACAAGTGGATGCTTGACTGTGGATGAGTCTTATTGCCATGTGTCCATGGTAGGAAGTCACATGTGGATGCTTGACCGTGGATATGTCTTATTGCAATGTGTCCATGATAGGAAGTCACAAGTGGATGCTTGACTGTGGATGGGTCCTATTGCCATGTGTCCATGGTAGGAAGTCACATGTGGATGCTTGACTGTGGATGAGTCATATTGCCATGTGTCCATGGTAGGAAGTCACAAGTGGATGCTTGACTGTGAATGAGTCTTATTGCCATGTGTCCATGGTAGGAAGTCACATGTGGATGCTTGACTGTGGATGAGTCTTATTGCCATGTGTCCATGGTAGGAAGTCACAAGTGGATGCTTGACTGTGGATGAGTCTTATTGCCATGTGTCCATGGTAGGAAGTCACAAGTGGATGCTTGACTGTGGATGAGTCTTATTGCCATGTGTCCATGGTAGGAAGTCACATGTGGATGCTTGACTGTGGATGAGTCTTATTGCCATGTGTCCATGGTAGGATGTCACAAGTGGATGCTTGACTGTGGATGGGTCTTATTGCCATGTGTCCATGGTAGGAAGTCACAAGTGGATGCTTGACTGTGGATGAGTCTTATTGCCATGTGTCCATGGTAGGAAGTCACAAGTGGATGCTTGACTGTGGATGAGTCTTATTGCCATGTGTTCATGGTAGGAAGTCACAAGTGGATGCTTGACTGTGGATGAGTCTTATTGCAATGTGTCCATGGTAGGAAGTCACATGTGGATGCTTGACTGTGGATTTGTCTTATTGCCATGTGTCCATGGTAGGAAGTCACAAGTGGATGCTTGACTGTGAATGAGTCTTATTGCTATGTGTTCATGGTAGGAAGTCACAAGTGGATGCTTGACTGTGGATGAGTCTTATTGCCATGTGTCCATGGTAGGAAGTCACATGTGGATGCTTGACTGTGGATGGGTCTTATTGCCATGTGTCCATGGTAGGAAGTCACAAGTGGATGCTTGACTGTGGATATGTCTTATTGCCATGTGTCCATGGTAGGAAGTCACAAGTGGATGCTTGACTGTGGATATGTCTTATTGCCATGTGTCCATGGTAGGAAGTCACAAGTGGATGCTTGACTGTGGATGAATCTTATTGCCATGTGTTCATAGTAGGAAGTCACAAGTGGATGCTTGACTGTGGATGGGTCTTACTGCCATGTGTCAATGGTAGAAATTTACAGGAGGATGCTTGACTGTTTATAAGTCTTATTGCCATGTGTTCATAGTAGGAAGTCACAAGTTGATGCTTGACTGTGTATAAGTCTTATTGCTATGTGTTCATAGTAGGAAGTCACAAGTGGATGCTTGACTGTGTATAAGTCTTATTGCCATGTGTTCATAGTAGGAAGTCACAAGAGGATGCTTGACTGTGTATAAGTCTTATTGCCATGTGCTCATAGTAGGAAGTCACAAGTGGATGCTTGACTGTGTATAAGTCTTATTGCCATGTGTTCATAGTAGGAAGTCACGTGTGGATGCTTGTCTGTAGATGAGTCATATTGCCATGTGTTCATGGTAGGAAGTCACATGTGGATGCTTGACTGTGGCTGAGTCATATTGCCATGTGTTCATAGTAGGAAGTCACATGTGGATGCTTGACTGTGTATAAGTCTTATTGCCATGTGTTCATGGTAGGAAGTCACAAGTGGATGCTTGACTGTGTATAAGTCTTATTGCCATGTGTTCATGGTAGGAAGTCACATGTGGATGCTTGACTGTGGATGAGTCATATTGCCATGTGTTCATGGTAGGAAGTCACATGTGGATGCTTGACTGTGTATAAGTCTTATTGCCATGTGTTCATAGTAGGAAGTCACAAGTGGATGCTTGACTGTGTATAAGTCTTATTGCCATGTGTTCATGGTAGGAAGTCACAAGTGGATGCTTGACTGTGTATAAGTCTTATTGCCATGTGTTCATAGTAGGAAGTCACAAGTGGATGCTTGACTGTGGATGAGTCTTATTGCCATGTGTTCATAGTAGGAAGTCACAAGAGGATGCTTGACTGTGTATAAGTCTTATTGCCATGTGTTCATGGTAGGAAGTCACATGTGGATGCTTGACTGTGGATGAGTCATATTGCCATGTGTCCATGGTAGGAAGTCACATGTGGATGCTTGACTGTGGATATGTCTTATTGCCATGTGTTCATAGTAGGAAGTCACAAGAGGATGCTTGACTGTGTATAAGTCTTATTGCCATGTGTTCATAGTAGGAAGTCACAAGAGGATGCTTGACTGTGTATAAGTCTTATTGCCATGTGTTCATGGTAGGAAGTCACATGTGGATGCTTGACTGTGGATGGGTCTTATTGCCATGTGTTCATGGTAGGAAGTCACAAGAGGATGCGTGACTGTGTATAAGTCTTATTGCCATGTGTTCATGGTAGGAAGACACAAGTGGATGCTTGACTGTGTATAAGTCTTATTGCCATGTGTTCATAGTAGGAAGTCACATGTGGATGCTTGACTGTGGATGAGTCTTATTGCCATGTGTTCATGGTAGGAAGTCACATGTGGATGCTTGACTGTGGATGAGTCATATTGCCATGTGTTCATGGTAGGAAGTCACGTGTGGATGCTTGACTGTAGATGAGTCATATTGCCATGTGTTCATATTAGGAAGTCACATGTGGATGCTTGACTGTGGATATGTCTTATTGCCAAGTGTCCATGGTAGGAAGTCACAAGTGGATGCTTGACTGTGGATGAGTCATATTGCCATGTGTCTATGGTAGGAAGTCACATGTGGATGCTTGACTGTGGATGAGTCTTATTGCCATGTGTTCATGGTAGGAAGTCAGATGTGGATGCTTGACTGTGTATAAGTCTTATTGTCATGTGTTCATAGTAGGAAGTCACATGTGGATGCTTGACTGTGGATGAGTCATATTGCCATGTGTCCATGGTAGGAAGTTACAAGTGGATGCTTAATTGTGGATGAGTATTATTGCCATGTTTCCATGGCAGAAATTAATGTCTTGCTGGGGGTAAATTAGGTATTACAGATTGATACTAAGGGATATCCTTGAGGTATTGACAGGTATCCTACACATTATAATAACAAGGTCTAAAATTTGAGAAATGCTGTATCATGAAATAGCAGCTGAGTGTCCTTAGTGACATCCTCTTGTCCGGGGTCAATAGGATATTGCAGATTTTGCCTATGGGGATAACACAGTACATGTATGATGAGCAGTACATGTGTCTGGAAGTTTTATAGCTCTGTACATAAGTAGAAAGTGGAGGCTTTTAGAAATATACCTTAATATTCAAGTGCATAGAGCTATGATTACACTGAAAATGATTTGGGGGGGGGGGAGGATGAAAGCACCACATGATACATACATGTTGTCCAAGGGTGAATCACTGCTGTTTTGATGAACAATTGAGGATATAGACTTGATCTGGGACATCTTGTAACACAGCATCAGGTTGTTCAGGTCACTGGAATATAATATGGACAGCACTGAACGCAACATATAGAATCATTGGCTGAAGCGAAGTAATCAATAGCGAATTCAACCCAACTATAATTTTTCTTAGTCAACCAATACAAGGTATTCCTCAAATATTTTTTTAGCAAGAGTGGTTGGATTTGCTACACATCATATGAATCAAGTTTAATGTTAATACATGGTACATGTACAATTAATGTGTTTCAAAATTATGCTATTGAAAGCATTAAAGTATTCACACAACGCTAACAGGAAAGGTAACTATGCCGCAAAGATGAGCCTGAGACTTAGATGAAGACTTTACTATTTTCTCAAAAATAAAAAGTATTTACACTTGCCTAGTCTATTGTATAGAGAAAACTTAATGTTCGTATTGTATGAATTGCAAGGGGTAATACATCATTGTTTATTTCAATATTGTTATCTGATTGGATAAGTATGACATCATTTGATCTATTCTTTTACACAAACACATATTGTCTGTAAGCTTTCTTTAATGATAAATACATGTACTCAGATGCAGATGTGTTTACTTATCTTTTAATTATGATTTTGATAAAAAAATATTTCAAATGTAAATATCAGGATTGATTGAACTCTTGTGTGCTCCGGTTTTAGCACACTACATGAAAATTTCTCGCGGCCCTCATGTGTTCCTGAGAAACTACAAAGTCCCTACCCGACCATGGTGTATCCATTAGGTGGTCTTCGTGTGCCTTTACCCAAGAAGATAAGCTCTGACAGGGCACTGGTGGTCAGACTGGCATTCATCCAGCGAACACACAACACCTTCTTTTTAATGGCCTTTTCTCCTGGGGATGTATGCAAAATGATTAGGCTTCATATCTAAACTAAATGTACATTGTTCAGTCCAATGAGTTCCAAACTGTGGCTGAGGTTAGTTTGGTTGTGGTTTCAACTACCTTATTAATAACATTACTCTTATTATATCCTTTCGCAAGTTAATGCTACTACATGATATGGTGCCACAGGGTTTAAAAATTCAGGGCTGGTCCGGAACTACAACCTTATTTTTGTTTGGCTAAACCACAATAAAACACTAATAACTAACACTGTGATCAATAATTATAAACTTGTTCCTTAGGCTTACAAATTATAATGCATAAAGAGTCTTAACTTACGTGTGTCTTCCGTTGTGTCGACCACAGTGAAGCCTGCAGGTACTGGGTCTCGCTCATTGATGATAGAAACATCCACCAGCACCTCACGACCCTGTCACAGAAATAAAACATGGAGTTGGAAAGTTGGAAATGATGGTGTCATATTGTGTTTGAAAATATAAAGATCCCTTATAGAATTGTGTTTCAGGTGAGACTTTAACAACCTGTGGGCCAAGCAGATATGTACATGAGAATCTAATTCTGATAATTATTAAGAATTAAAACTTGTGGGTTGTGCCTACTATGAACACATTGTATTAAGAACCCCTGTTTGAAATGATGAGAGTGAGTGCAACACTCAACCCCATCAGTTTGCTGCTCTTCACAGAACCTAATCTCTCATTGACCAATGTTGGTTAAGCACTTTGTACACATAGGTATGGGGTCACCAACAGACGCTCTCTTTCATATGCCTTATTAATGCTACACCCTATCCCCTAACATATAACATATCACCACTTCCCTATACTCCTATTACACTTCCCAACATATCACTAACTTAATGCAGGTGTAATCCTCTGTACACATAGGTACTATATTACTCTCCTCCAAAATAGAACATTTCCCTCCCACCTTCTTTACGCTACCCCCTCTCTCCTAACTTATCACCCCTCTCTCCTGTTCCTATTTCCTTCCCAACATTGCATTGACCTGTGTAGGTGTAATCCTCTGTACGCAAAGGTACCATGTCACTCTCCGCCAAAATAGAACATTTTTCTCTTACCCCTTATCACAACTCTTCTCTGCTCCTATAACACTTCCCAACATCTCACTGACCTGTGTAAGTGTAACTCTCTGTACACATAGATACCAGGTCGCTCTCCTCCAAAATAGAACATTTCTCTGCTACCCCTTATTTAAGCTATTCCCTCTATTTCAACCTATCACTCTTATCCCCTGCTCCTTTAACACTTCCCAACATCTCACTGATCTGTGTAGGTGTAATTCTCTGTATGCAAAGGTAACATGTCACTCTCCTCCAAAATAAGACCTTTTTTCTCTCTTACCCCTTATTTAAGCTATTCCCTCTCTCTTAACCTATCACCCATATTCCCTCTTCCTATAACACTTCCCAACATCTTGCTGACCTGTGTAGGTGTAATCCTCTGTACACATAGGAACCATGCCACTCTCCTCCCAAATAGAACAAGTCTCTCCTACCTCTTATCTATGCTATCCCTGTCTCTCTTAACCCCTCTTCTTTGCTCCTATAACACTTCCCAACATCTCACTAACTTAAGGAGGTGTAACTCTCTGTAAACAGATACCAGGTCAATCTCCTCCAAAATAGAACATTTCTCTCTTACCCCTTATTTAAGCTATTCCCTCTCTCTTAACCTATCACCCTTATCCACTGCTCCTATAACACTTCCCAACATCTCACAAACTTATGTATGTGTAATCCTCTGTACACGAAGATAACATGTCACTCTCCTCCTCCTACCCCTTATTAACACTACCCCCTCCCTCCTTACTTATCACCCTCTCCCCTGCTCCTATAAGAATACCGCACACCTCACTAACCTAGGTATGTGTAATCCTCTGTACAAATAGGTAACATGTCGCTCTCCTCCCAAATAGTACTACTCCCTCCTACCCCATAATTTAACTACTTTTCACCATCCTATTAACCCAATGCCCTACTCACTCCTCCAATCTCTCACTGACCTGTGTGGGAGCGGCCCTCTGTACACATAGGTATCTAGTCACTCTCCTCCCGAACAGTCCATCCCTCCATAGGTCAGCCTCCTCTGTCCTGTCATAGGTTCGGTCAATCTAAAACATAGATATCACTACTTCCATGATGTGTTATACTGTAGGCTGCTCTGCAAATCCTTCATTTTGACATATTTGAAATGTGGCCATTTAAATAGCATAAAATTGCGATACCATCGTGAAACGCAATGGTGTTGTTTTCGCAGTGCTTCTGTTAAAGGAAGTTTGGAAGTATTAAACTTCCTTACAATGGGCTAAATCTTCCAAAATTGAGTCAGTAGAAGTACAAAAACTTCCACTATTCACAAGAACACTTCCAAAGGTAAAGGCTTGGAAGATCAAACTATCAAAACCCGGTGTCAATGCTACTTGTATGGCCACATTTTCAATAAATCTTAAAGTAAAATGAATTATTTGAATACAATTTGTTTAGTTAACCTAATTATAGTCACAAAATATTACTCTTTCAAACGTAAAAGTTTAACATTACAAATGAAAACTTCCTAGATTACAGTGATGGTAGCCCTGTTATCATATTAGGCTAGCAAATTATTTTTTTGTACATTAATTAAGCAATTTGAATAGAAGATGTGATGGAAGCACAAATATTCAAAAAAAACATTAACATAACCCAATGCAGCCCAATCAGACAATCTAGAGAGAATGGGCCAATGATTAAGAACAGTTATAAAGTTTACAACGTTGTTAACGTCATCATTGTTATCTTTCAACTCACTATTATAATTGAAGTTTCATGGACAAACTTGTGATCTGGCTGCAGTTCTTCATACAGCTCAGCCTTGCTTGTTTTATTTTAATATAAGAGCAGATCATGAAATATTTTACCTTAAAAAGGTAACAACGCTACTGGGTCCTTCTGAGCTATTGAGTAATATTTTTTTTTTTTTATAAAAATGCTTGTAAAATTGCAACTATACTTGGAATATAAATAAATAACATTTGTGTTTTCAAAACTTATATCAAGGATATAGTAAACGATAACTAAAATGTCCTGTTTATTAGGAATAATTTTTAAACTTTAAATATTTGTTAAAAAACGACGATTTTGGGGACGTTATTTGTGACATTTTCGAGTGCTATCATGCAAACTGTAAAAAAAGAGTAAATATTGCTTCATAATTACAGCAATTAGAAACAAACAATACAACAATAAAGTATGTATATAAATACGCAAATAGTTTGATTAAATCAGTTTGTTTTCTTGTATTTCTGTCCCGATAAACAAGTGCATTAGGACGTTACTATGTCGGTCCATTTTTTTGCATGAAAACATTGGAATCTCGATACGTCCATGCATATAATGTTGTGTGATGTGAGCGGTCTTTTACAAGAAGAAACACTGGTTTCGCGATATTTATGCGTTGCACCTGAATCTGATGATCAGAAACGCCACTATAAACTTTTATTCACAAAGTTTAATGTGTCGGTCCAACCTATAACGTCCGGTTATTTATCATTAAATACAAAACTACGTAATTTTATAAACATGTTATACTTCGGAAACGCAGTGTTGTGTACTACGTCATCAATTGTGGGCCCCGGTGTACACAACGAAAATTAGCATGGATGCAAAGGAGGTAAGTTGGTGTCGGTCCATCATGTTCTTAAGCGCATAACGGGCGTAGTACAAACCGAAAATGATTGTCATATTGTGTTTCTACTGTATTCATGTATTGGGGTGATTTATTAACCTCCTTATACATGACAAATGACAATGTGTTGGATTTTCGATGTTTTCACTCGGCATACTGGGGGCCTCCCGATAGTTATCGTCTGTATTGAGCATGCTCGTTACGTTTGGACCATTATTTTGTTTTTCCCGTTACACGTGGACAACGCTATGCATTGAGTCTATACTGCCAACGTAACGTCCACATACTATATTATCATTCTTGCATTGTATTATAGTTTACAATCACCATCTTATTGGTAAAAAACACTTCATGTTTCACATAATGTATCTGTACAGACAGTGTATTGAGAGAATGTCATTGAAGTACATGAAACACTTGAATATCACAGACGTTATTTTGGACAATGACTTTTTGTTTTTTTGTTACGTCAACCCATAACATCTGTACATACAGATCTACATTCCGAATGTATCTGATAGAATATTGTTTCATTACTTGCAAGATGTGTTACATTTGATTTGATGATCAAGTAAATGAGAAAAACCAGATCCGAAGTAATATTATAGAGGAATAAAACTGTTTTCATGTATGGACGTTACTTCTACACCTAAACTGTATGTCAATGTGTTCTACATAACGTCCAAACAGATTTTGATTATATCTATAAACAATCTTGTGCTAAAACTTGTATGAATGAATAATATGTATGTTTATTTAAGAAATATGATTGCACATGAAACATTTAAGTTGAATAAAACAGAATTCATATAAATAACAACATTTGTGTACGGACGTTAAATTTGACATGATATTAGTGTTGTAAGCTTATTGACGACTGATCCGTGTTGACATGACGTCGAAAAACGCTGTCTCATATTGTCTCATTCAATTGTCTCAGTCTGTCCATATTATAAATAATTATATATATATACAGGTTGAATTTCAACTTGGGTGGATTCGTGGAAGTTGCCTTGCCATGCAGTAAAAACAGAAAACTGTTTGTAGCAGAGGTATACACTTAACACAGAGTTGTCTCTTGCTTTGAACGAATTCTTTATTTTGTTCTTGTTAATAGTTATTGTTCACTTTATATGTTTGTGTTTGAAACATTGTTATGTTACAGAACTTTCCATTTATTCTTGGATTCACAAACATTGATAGGAAGCGGTAGGTCCCGTGTTCGATCCGGCCGGAGGGCGGGCTCTATTAGTTTCCGAACACCGCTTTATTGGACAGGATGTCATTCATGTTGATTTTCATGATAATCATACTCATCGGCCCTATATGACCTACAATGTCCAGTGTTTTTCCTGCCTATCAACTCCATTCTGAAGTAAATTTTGTTTTAACCCACCAAAACTCTTTTCCAATCATAAGATGAATTTATTGTATAAGATGAATTTATTGTATAAAACACCTAAATCCAGACATAGTCGTATGATGTACATGTAACATACCTTTTATAGTAAATAAAGGGATATATGTAGTTATACTTAGCTCTAACAATCCATGATGATGATGATGATGATGATCTACCTATCCATGGTGATGATGATATCATGGTGACTGCCTTTTTCATTCAGCAATAGTATGATGATGTCAACAAACAAACCAGAATGCTACAAATGCTGTTACAATACTAACAGACAGGTGCATCACCCTTAGTTGAATACCATTTGTTGCTTTTCTGATGATGATGATGATGATGATGATGATGATGATGATTGGTATAATGTCCAATCAAGGCATGCAGGTGCAACACTCATATCATGAGTGTTGCTTTACAATTGATGATGATGATGAAATCAGAAGTTGATGATGAATGACTGCCTTCTTCCATTCAGCTATTTTATATTGTTGTCAACAAACACCAGAATGCTACAACTACTGTAACAGTACTAAAAGACATGTGCAGGAGCTGTATTCACACAAAATCTTAAACTTAAGTCAAAATTTCAAATGCAGACTTCTCTATTACTAACTATACGACTTCAATGAAACTTTTTATGACAAGTTTCATTGAAGTATATCTGAAAATGAATTAGAAATCTGCATTTGAAATTTTCACTTACGTCCAATGTCTTTCCTAAATAGCTTTGTGAATACAGCCCCTGCACTCTAGTGCCTTTTATTACTTTTACATCTATAGATAATGATGATGATGATAAAAATGAGCATTAAGTACACTATATTACTGATTTGTAATGATTGAATGTGTCAATCTGACTAATTATTCATCCAATGTCTTCATCTGACTTCAGGTTATTGATGTCCAGGAGGATGAAGTGTTGTTTCTTACATGGAAGCTGCCAGAGGTGGATTTAAATGGCCAACAGTTGAAGATGTCAGCTGGGAGCATCATTCATCAGTTACTCGCCACCTTGATAACCCTGTTCTTGACACCCAGAAGAGTTCAAACCATGTTCAGATTTTTAAGTTAAATTAGACTTTGACTTTATCACAGGGGAGAACCCTGTTCTTGACATCCAGAAGAGTTCAAACCGTGTTCAGATTTTTAAGTTAAATTAGACTTTGACTTTATCACAGGGGAGTACCCTGTTCTTGACATCCAGAAGAGTTCAAACCGTGTTCAGATTTTTAAGTTAAATTAGACTTTGACTTTATCACATGTATGGGAGAACCCTGTTCTTGACATCCAGAAGAGTTCAAACCGTGTTCAGATTTTTAAGTTAAATTAGACTTTGACTTTATCACAGGGGAGAACCAATCATTTGTTGTGGTATTTTTTCTATTATAATTTAGGCGATTTCAGTTAAACAAATAAAGTTATGGAAATACTTCAGTATCGTTTATAACGTTGGGGCCAGGTCCGTGTGCAGGGTCCATCCTAGAGGGTAATAGTCGATTTGCCAGATAGAGATCACTGTGCAACTTGTCCGGGGTGAGCAATGATGTGTAACAATGAAAATGATGTCATCACAGATAAAGTTGCACAATAATCTCTATCTGGCAAATCGACTATTAGGGAGAAATACTTGTTAGCCTAGAGCTATAGATTACCAAACTTCTCCAATGCCGAACTCAAGAAGTGTTTTTATATATATATAACGTTGCGGCACACCAATTCGCCCACCAAAAGAATATATTTAAACGGTGAGGGAAAAATAATAAAGTTATGAAGCTTTTATTTTGTGTCCACCCAAGAGAACATGTGACCTTGATAATTGTCATAACATGTTTCCAACCGGGTTCATATAAAGGTCAGTAGTACCGTCGTCAGGTGTCTCTCTCTCTCTCTCTTCTCTCTCTCTCTCTCTCTCTCTCTCTCTCTCTCTCTCTCTCTCTCTCTCTCTCATGCATTTTAGGTACCTCTTACCCATAGGGCATGTAATTTGTTGGTTTTTAATATAATATGGTGCTTTAATCCAATGCCCTATGTCAATAGTAACGTCCAAACAGAATTTTGGTCAAACTGTCAACAGTAACATCCGAACATTATTTTGTCCAGAATTGTTTCCTACCTTCAAATAAACATTTACAAAGTACATACATTATAGTCTACGTTGTAATGAAGAGATTACAAAGCTAATATAAGTTTAGAAGTCAAATCTGATATGTAGAAACAAATGTAAAGTCCAAAAATTTGGGTAACGTCCGTAACACTTACAATTTAATGTTTTATTCTTTTTTACATTACAATGTTTGAGAAATGATCACTATGGGCATGTACACTGTGCATCCAACTTGTTGTAAATTAACATTCATCTCCAATTTAGCACTTTATTTTTATGTCAAACCAATGTCAAAGCATGTTGAGTAACGTCCGTAACTTTCAATGTAGCTCATAAAAAAACTTAATTTGTATATATTATGCATTCTGAACTATCTTCTAACGTACCATTTATAAATGGTGAATAAATCTGCCATAACTAGAACCCATGCATTACAGGATATACTCAATTCTATTTATTCAGGTGTTGTCAAAAAAATATTACCCAATAGCTCAGAAGGACCCTACTGTTAACAACATTGTAATATTTAACAAAGGTCAATTGGCCCATTGATTATAAGTGAAAGCTGACAAGTGTAAGTAATCCTTGTAAAGTTTAATAAAGCTACGCCACTTCCGCCTACCGTAGTATATCCGGCTGGACACTTGCCGATGTCTGCCACGACAACCACTGCAGTTATAGGCCAGTCCTCTGTCGTCATTTTCACACTGAAAAACACACACAACAGTTCTAAAAAAGTATATAAATAATGACATGATACAGTTCAATTTTGCCCAAGATAACATTGTTACAGCCCTAATAACATAAAATGCTTGAAAAATTAGTATGCTTGATAATAATGTGACAAAATAAAAGACAGCAGTGCTTTCCAAATTTTGAAGTGCTAGGAATTAATAAGTGGTTTCAAACACAAATGTTACTAAGCAGACTGTACATGTAACTGATATATATATATATATATGTAAACAACATGGCAATATATGAATAATTGCACTTGAAATATTTTTTACATGAATATTATAGGTATGTTGTAGAAAGAAATGCAATCTTTAAATAATTCAAATCTAGTTGCAGCTTTACTGTAAAAATGTTTCATCAAATTATAATTGAAACAGAGTTTAACATTCTACATTGTGTATTACACATAGATACTATTAAATGGGCAGGAAATAATGATTTTATAAACAATATTAATTAACTGCATGTTTATCAGAGACAGTTTCAATTCAATAATTATATCAACTATCATAGATTAGACAATCACAATTGTCAAGCTCCGAAGTTCTAGTATTAAGGGACATGTTCATTCCACCACCGTTTTTAATGAAAGGGATGTGTTAGAGTACCAAATATTAAGTGTGTATGGTTCTGTGGTGGTGTAAAAATAAAAATAACTGTAGTACAGAAAGGAAGAACACTTTTTATCTTGCAATAATTAAAAACAAACTAGAACGCCTGACAAATTATTTACTGTCGACATTATAGCTGTTAGATTGGCATTTTATTCATTTATAGACAATGATGTTGCCATTCAACTTTCAATTGTAGGTGGCATTTGAACCCTCAATCAGATATACCTACGGAATAAGTTTCAGGTTGAAACCTCCTATAGTTTACGAGATATGCAACGGACAAAACCTAAGCAAGAAAATTAACAAAGGGCAATAACTCTAAAAATATGGCAGCAAGAGTAACGGTTCTTGTGCACTGCACTTGCCCTCAATGAGATCTATCTAGCTATGAAGTTTCAAGTTGATACCTCTTATATTCTTCAAGATATGCCCCGGACAAAACTTTAAGCATGAAAATTAACAAAGGGCAATAACTTTAAAACTAAGAAAGCAAGAGTTACTGTTATTGTGCACTGCACTTGCCCTCAATGAGATATATCTAGCTATGAAGTTTCAAGTTGATACCTCTTATATTCTTCAAGATATGCCCCGGACAAAACTTTAAGCATGAAAATTAACAAAGGGCAATAACTTTAAAACTAAGAAAGCAAGAGTTACTGTTATTGTGCACTGCACTTGCCCTCAATGAGATCTATCTAGCTATGAAGTTTCAAGTTGATACCTCTTATATTCTTCAAGATATGCCCTCGGACAAAACTTTAAGCATGAAAATTAACAAAGGGCAATAATTTTAAAACTAAGAAAGCAAGAATTACTGTTATTGTGCACTGCACTTGCCCTCCATGAGATCTATCTACATATGAAGTTTCAAGTTGATAACTCTTATATTCTACAAGATATGCCCCGGACAAAACTTTAAGCATGAAAAATAACAAAGGGCAATAACTTTAAAAATATGGAAGCAAGAGTAACAGTTCTTGTGCACTGCACTTGCCCTCAATTAGATCTATCTACATATGAAGTTTCAAGTTGATACCACTAATAGTTTAGGAGATATACCCCGGACAAGCGAAAATGGGACGCTGCTGCCGCCACCACTGCCGACGCCGCCGACAAAAGTAACCCCTATATGTCGTCTTTTCAGGCGACACAAAAAGAATGTACAATTTAATAAGTTCATGACCATTGTTAAATAAATCTGAATAAATCTGTTTATTGCAGGGTTCTTAAATAGTTTGCTATTTTTCTCCACATTAAACAATTCCTACACTTTCTATCAATTCATAATCTTCCAAATTCTATTCAGCCTAACACACTGTGCTCTTTTTTTCTATTTTATAGCACCCTGTCCCTCTTCTGCAGCGTCGTTTTCTTTTTGAAACATGGCTAAAACCCTACATCAACACGTCTGACAATATTTTCTGTAGCTTCTGGGCTCCTTGACCTGAAGGCCTAAAATATTATTTGACTATGTCAAAGTCATATTTAGGTAATTTGATCATTCCTTTTTAATGTAAGAGGTTCCATTGTGTACTTTGTAATGCAGAGAACAACTCGCTAGCTGTTGTTGAAGTGTTTTTTATAACTCCATTTGAAAAAGGCACAAGTTTGTTTCCCTTTTTCCAAAAGCATTAATAATCAGGTAACTTAGCAATCAAGTTTTGAATTGTTAGAACAGAACTCATAAGCTTATCAATGTTAAGTTTATGAATTGATATTTATAAAAGTATGATTATTTCTTATGTCATCTACATTGCAATGGTAAAGCAAGGTCAAAAACATTACATATCTACACATACATGCTACTGTATGTTCTTTAGCAAATTTAAACAAAATACTAGCATTATAAAAGTTACTGTATAATGGTACCGGAATCATGTTATGATGTATAACTGTTAGTACAAAAATTATGAACTAGACTGATAAGTGATACACACTAGCTTGTTTAAAATAAAGAAATAAATACAATCATGCAACTTACAGGGAATAAAAACAGTTATGAATAAGGCCATCCTAAGTGGCTTTCAACTTTAAAGTAGATTAATTTGATTATAAGTATCTTCCATGGCCGAGAGTGTAAGATAGGTTCAACCCAACCCGAGTGTAGAGTGTTCTGCGGAAACTCGGTAAACCTTGTTTCCACAGAACACACTGTGCGCAGGTTGGAATGAACCTATCTTTCACAAGCGGCTATGGTAGATGCTTTTTCTCCCACCTCAGTAAAACAAAATACAATAAAAAAATTTGTGTGTAGCGAAAATAATTTGCATAGAAATATGTGATAATTCATGGTTGTCATGGATATATGTGCAGTGATTCAGATTATGTAAATAATCAAATAGTTCTGAGGAGAGGGCAGCATTATTTCTTGAATGGAGCGTGAAAACTTTATTATGGTGCCATTTGAAGCAAGAAATAATGAATTTGGATTTTAAATATTGCCACAAGACAAGGTTTCCACCATGCTACAGACAATGGTCTTCAACAAGGGAGGTTATTGTGTAATGACAATAAAAAACGGAGTCTCATATGGGTACTTCTTTTATCTTTGCCAGATAAGAATTTCCAGGTTAGGCAAAATTATTGGATCTACCTATCTAAGGTGGGAGAAAAAGTTGTGCATTATGAGCATTACATTATCATAATTTATATTAAACCAATTTTAACAACAATTATGTACATGTTTTCATTATATTGGCAAATATCAGAGAATCATGAAACAATAGATTTCACACAGACATGCGGTATGAGATGAGAACTGGGAAGGAAGGACGAAACAGAAAAATCACATTCAAATCTGCAGAACTTTTGCTGAACCCTACCTAGGAGATGATCCCATAACATGCTCAGTGACAGTGTCTATGGATAATAAAATAATATTATATATGAAACAGAAATTCAGCATCAGACATAAGGTTATCTTGATCTGCAAACATGCAAAATTAATATTTAAGACTATAACAAGATGAATAAACTCAACAACACCGCTGTAAACTACTTGGGGTTTTTTTGTTTGGAATAATTGTCTGTTGACAACTAAACATCATCAGAGAGAATTTAAATACATCTAATCAGTGCTCTAACATTTGTTGTCTATCCCGTAAAAATTTGACATACAGAAATATTTCAAAATACAGTAAAGTTACCCTTAGCGGATCACAACAAATAGCGGATCATAACCAAAAGTGGATCAAAACCAAAAGTGGATCATAACCAATAGCAGATCACAACCAAAAGCGGATCATAACCAATAGTGGATCATAACCAATAGCGGATCATTACCAATATCAGATCATAACCAATAGCTGATCACCAATAGTGGAACTTAACCAAAAGGGGATCATAACCAATAGCTGATCACAACCAATAGTGGATACTAATCATTGTCAAATTATTTTTAAATGAAAATAAATAAGCTCAATCAGAAAGTGTTCATTCTATGTATAATAAACAATAATAAGATTACAAGTTAACATATTTATTAGTACATGCATACACAGTTATTATTTATATCCATTTTAAAAATTTTGACACAGTGATAAAGCTCCCAAATTGAACAGCACCAAAGGTTGTCAGCAGATGATTAGTTGAAATTATTTGACATAACATATATCTGTAAATACATAATATTTGATCTCTATAGACACAGTGTGATACAGATCACCTAAGAAACATCCTATCAAGATTTCCCCTACGTTTTGGATAAAGGAGAGATTAAATTGTTTCCTTACTGATCCACTGAGGGTAACTAGACTGTATCCTTAAACGTTAAATTAATCATATCTAAATATGTATCAACAACAACAAAAAAGTTGTTTTTTTCATTCATTGTCATAATAAGTTTCAGTAGAAACATGTTAAATAAACATCAAGTATTTTAAAGAAATGTATTAAAGAAGTCATTTAAGAGCAAGGTGTTATCACATAGTATACCGAAAGGGAAAATACAAACATCTCAACCTTTCAAGTTTCAACTGTCAAACTTTACTTCCGGTATTTCACTGATTTGGCCTAAAATTGTGTCGAATTATTCTAGCGTTTTGATCGTCTAAGTATTATCTCATAACGGACCATGACAGAACCGGTCAAATAGAGAAAACCAAAATGTCTTCGCAGTGATCTCCCTTGTCCCTATGTTGACCACCACCACCACCACTTATTCATCACGGACAATTTAAAGCCAATTTTCGCTTTTTTGTTGGTTGTAAAAGTATGCATAGTACACAACGTATAAATCTTATGATATTTGTTCTCTTTAATTTGACAAAGCAATAAAAATATGCAAATTATAAATAAAAGCTTTAAAGTTTCATTATATAATAATAATAACTCTGGATCATAGGAATTTTCGACATAGATCTATACTTAAAGTCATGAAATTAATCTCATTTATTATTTGTCATTTATACTGAAACGATTAAAAACAATAAGATAAGATAAGATAAATTTAAGTCGGCAAGTCAGAATTGATAATATAACATAAGCGACAAGCACTTTTGAACCGACTATACCAATAGTATACATGTTTAAACATATGGTAAGAAATCTGTAAAATAATTTCGAGCAATGTTAAATATAGCACATATCACATTACAAAAGCAAATAAAAGAGGTTAAACCTGTGAAAGATCTGCTGCTCTAGACCAGAAGCCTAAAAGACACTTCAGACAAATAAAAAACTGAAAGTCAAAATAGTTGCAAAAAGCAGATTAAAAGTAGTCTTAACGAGAATATCACCTCAGATCAGATCTGAGATGACCTGAGCAGCAACTGCTTCACAGCAGCACATACAAGGGCACAAACAATAATAAAGCATGGTATGACAATGACAATATAGCATATACAAAGAAAGTTTTTATCAGCAAATTACTACATACTAGTAAGCAAAATTGAGCAGTTAATCAAATCAAGTAGCTTGCAACTATACAGAAGAGCAAAGCATACAACTAGAGCACTTAAACAAGCTAAGGCAAGCAGAAAACATAACACACAATAAAATTAGAAGACACAACACAAGCAAGATATAAATTAAGGTAGATATTGAACATAAAGATAAACATGATGTCCGGCCCTGTAGAACAAGCAGCTCATTTGATTTACACACTGAACACCTGCAGTCCCGGTCATTCCAGTGTGCAATCAAGCTTTTGAATTGATTGTAATTTGTTGTGTTTCTAAAAGCTTCTGGGAGCGAGTTCCACAGGACCGGAGCAGCATACTTAAAGCTATTTTTTCCATACCTAGTTGTTGAGACTCTAGGAAGTTCAGGTAAGTTTGTATACCTAAAATTATAACCGGCATCATGTACTTTAATTATATCATTTAGTACCAGTGGAGCAATATCATTAAAATTTTCTATAGTTTCTATAGCCATTGCTCTAGTTCTTCTGATATATAAGCTAGTATGTTTTGCTTTATTTATAAGTTGTTCATATGTACTGGAGTAGTCATGATATACAAAACGAAGGGCTCTTTCTTGTATTTTTTCAATCTTGTTTGTACTTTTATTTGAAGAGAAATGCCATGTTAACGGACAGAAGTTGAAATTGGATAAGATAAAAGAGTGAAAAATGGTTAGGCGGCTTAATCTACACACATTTCTGCCAAATCTTTTCAATACATTAAGTTGTTGTGCAGCTTTACTACATATGATGCTAATATGATTTTCAAAGGTAAGGGCAACATCTATGTTGACTTCAAGAAGTTATACCACTTCATCCCATTCAATATTGGTATTTTTAATACTAAGCTTAGGGTTTTTAGAGTGCGTTTTTGTGCCTATGGCGATAGCCTGAAACTTGTCAGGGTTTGCCTGCATGCAATTAACAGAGAACCAGTTGATAAGAACATTACTTTTGTTTTGAAGGACTGGCATCAAAGTATCGAAGTTAAATGATCTAAAAGAAAGGGTGTTGTCATCAGCATAATTGTAAAGGGATCCTTATTTGATGAAATAGAAGCTGTCATTTAGAAATATGTTAAAAAATAAAGGACCAATGATCGAGCCCTGTGGCACGCCTTTGGTTATCTCAGCCCAGCTACTTGTAATGTGACCTTTTTTGATTTGCTGTTTTTTCTGAGTAAGATAGGATGTGAGTAAATTCAGTGAGCTGGCAGACAGACCATAACATTTAAGTTTGCAAAGTAATATATCATGGGGCAGACAGTCAAAAGCATTTGACAGGTCCATAAGGACAGCAGCAACATATTGTTTTGAATCCAGAGCGGACTTCCAGTCTTCAACTAGTTTTAAAAGGGTGGTCTGACAACCATTTCTAAATGCGCATTTTTTTTATTTTTAAATAGATTCGAAATACTCAGATAGTTGCTCGGCTAAAACTTTTTCAAATATTTTTGAGGGTGCAGGCAAAATACTGACAGGCCTGTAATTAGACTTTTGTAAAGGATCATTTTTCTTGAAAATTGGAGTAACCTGAGCTTGCTTTAGGCGATCTGGGAAAATGCCATTGTCTATACAGCTATTTATAAAATCAGTATAAAATGGGGCTAATGACTGAGATCCTAGCTGATGTAATTTAATTCATTTTTATCAACATCTGTAGCTTTTTTTACATTAAAATTTTGTATAATTTGTGAGACTGTTGACTGCCTACATGAGTAAAATTGAAGGAGCTGGGTGTAATACATGTATTTTGTTCGAAGATTTTACTAATGCTGATGTGATTAGCCTCATTAAAAGCGACATCTTTACCAAATAACCATCTTTGGATCCTGTAACTGATTGATTGGGTTTTAAAGCCCCACATTGAACTCCTGTTCCACTGACCGGCGGTTCAAGGCTGTAACCCTAACAATTGCTTATAAATATATTTTGATGCGTGTGCGGTACAACTGTGTTGCTTTGTACTTTCTTGTCTTTCGTTCAATGTTTGTTTGGCTTTGACCTGTTGTCTTTAAACAGAGTTGTGTATCTGCCATGCTTAACACCGAGGCGCTGCTTGGTTGTAATTATATACATAATACAGTAGATTAAATTCATAACACAGTACATGAAACATATATTCTGGGAGTAATTAACTGTTATTGGTTTCAGATATATCACGGAAATTTATCACAGTATGCTAAATGCTTAAAAACAGGCAGTATATTTACATGCTTCAAAATTGGATTAAGGACTTAGAAATTATAGTTGGTAGATCGACTTTGGAAAGTTAAATTAAGGTTAGTGTGTAATAACTAAGAAAGGCCGTTAAAAGCCGTGGTGTTTATTTTTCCCTGCACCCAGTATTGTTATGGTGCCAGCTAACGTTTGAGACACTGGTTCACCGCTTGCAGTGATAGCTGCGATTCGACAGGGATACAAAACAAAATAATATGTTAGGGTTTGAGCATTCGGAGCTCCTCGGACATTTTTATTGTATTTATTGTTCTAAGTTGATTGCCAGTGAAGTGTATTATTGCAAACATAATTAAGATTCCCGAGAGTCAAGTTATAAAGTTTAACTGCAAAATAAAATTATTACGCGATCTACTTAAAGCGGACTTAAACGTACCACTTTTTGAGTATGTAAACCGTCCAAATACACCCGAGTTTGTTTTCGATAAAAAAAAAATGGCTGAGGATCAATAATATTGGACCAACAGCGCCACTAGAAGACTCTCTTCCAAACAGACAGCTGACAGATGACATCCCCGACGACTCACCGACCACCTACAAGAGCGTCGAAGCTGGCACAAAGAGAGGGGCAGCGAAACTGGTCGCCAGCGATGGACACGCATATACCAAAGGGGTCAAGGTCGGAGGGCGGCAGTATTGGATGTGTAATCATTACAAAAATAATAATAAAACCTTATATTTTTTTCAGGTTAAAGAGGTAGCGAAGGAGCGCCTGTTTGAGTCGGCCGTCACCATTGTGGAGCAGGTCATGCGGGATATGATGCTTCCTGATGACATAAACCTCCCGAAACCAGATAATCTGGCGAGAGCGGCAAACCACCATCGCCGTTTCCGCCCTGAAGAACCAAACGATTTGACATTTGAGGTAAAACATATGTGAACATATATGAATTAGCAACCATACAACTTTTTTATTGAATATTTTATTGATTTGTTCATATAGAAGTTATTAATGTAAATTATATATATTAATTATATATATGTTTGCTTTCTATTCTACAGCTGGACCGAGAATTCGTCGGGGAAAAATCATCGTGGATGATATCCAGATGGATGAAGCCCGCCACATAGTGGTCGGGACAGAGCAGCAGCTGGCTCTTCTTCGACAGGCGAAACGGTGGTTTCTAGACGGCACGTTCAAGGTCGCCTGGAACCATTCTACCAGCTTCAGACTGTCAACGTATTCGCGAAGAAGGGTTATGACGAAAATCAAGTGCCATTGGTCTATATTCTAATGTCTAGATGGGCGAATCAGAACTACGTCAAGGTGCTGACCAGCCTCCGGCAGCACCTTGGCCAGCCACAAGTTGAGTGGTTCATGTCCGACTTTGAGGCCGGTAAGTAATCAACTTTACTCAATATCAAGTTAACTAGCATGCAAGATTTCAATATCAAGCCAACTAGCTTTTATGATTTCAATAAACAAATTTCAAGCTCAAATTGCATGCTGGTAATAATTTAATAACGTCATTATGTATTATATTTTCAGCAACCTGGCAAGCCATCAGGGAGGTCTTTCCAGGGTCGGTAGTGAAGAGCTGTGTGTTCCACTTCACCCAGCGTATATACCGGAAGATACAGACTGAATCATAAGGGTCTTGTGACTGCGTACTTTTTCAGGAGTGAAAAGTACGAGTTTCTGAGGAAACTGTTGTCTCTACCATACCTACCTGCAGAGGATTCTACAAACTCATCACCCTACTACGAAAAGAGGCAGCCACAGTGGGCATACAGATACTACCGCCGCCAACCACATCATCGAAGACGAGTAAATAGTAGGATTTATTGTAACTGTATCGTGTATACATTACCGGAATAAACCCGAATAAAATCTACATGTAATTTGGTTTGTTTCCTTTTTTTGCAGTTTGTTTCATATACGTATTGCCGGGTCATTTTTGTTTTAATTTCACAATGCATGTGTATAAAAATCTTTTTACAGAAACAATTTTATGAATACAACGATATAATCAGTTTACCGAACTGGGGATTTACTGAAAGTTTCGGTTACCATAAATACAACTCTAAAACACGACATTTAATTTATGATATGATTCAAAAAATGACGAACTACTTCAATCGATGTTCCGGCATACATCCGAGGTTGTTTTCGACAAAATGGCCGAGGAGTTCCGAAAGAGAGTTCGAGCTCTGCTCAACAGGGGAGGTCACTGCGAAGAACATAAATAAGGGTTACTAAATTGTTCAGTTTTGATTTGGACGTTATGACAAATAAATAAACAAAGCGGGAATTACAAAAGTTGGTACGAAAATAATTGTTTTTATAGATTATTAAGGTTTTTGGTTTTTATAAACTATAAGATATATAGTAATTTATATATGATTCACGTACATTGCTACATAGCTGCAAATTATTTTTGCTTACAAAAAGCGATGTTTGAGGTTAGGGATAGATCACATATTTTCGCGACAATAACAAAGAGGAGAGATAAAATATTAAATATTGGGACGAAAATGCCATGACAAAATTCCCTATTACTTTTGCGATTTTTTTTTATATGGTTTATTGTAGATAATCAAAAAATTTGGCACACATTTTTTTGTATCAAACTAAGGTAAACCTGTTAAGAAAAGGGTTGTGCCGGAGCTATTTGGGCTACTGGTTCTGACCTACACACACTACACTCCTCCCCCATTATCCCTTTAGGCCAACGAGTTTTCCGCTGCCACCATTTAAGTTTACCTGGAAAGAGAAGTGCTCGCAGCGTGGGGCTCCAAAACTAGCAAAGAGCTCTTACTAACTGAGCTATCCAGGCGGCTAGTTGGGTACTGTACCGGTTTTTACCCCACACACACTCAGTGTGTGTATTCCACATGATAAATTGTGTCAGGATCAATCGGGCCACCATAATTTTGGTCTGAATGATATTGACTTATTGCTATTTATGATTACATGCATTTACATTTGCCCTTCTTATATTTCAGTAAGTTAATGGCAAACAGATAATGTCTAGCAGCAAAAAGAGTCGAAGACGGTCCAGTCTGGCAGTGGCCAAGATTCGCATGGAGCTCAACCCAGATCCAGGCAGAGGTGGCTTTCTATATTAGACCTTACAGTATTTACAGTCTAAGCAGTGTCAGATAATTAGTTTTCTGAAACCTTTTCTATTGCACATCATTAAACGAATCACACTCAGTGTCTGCACGACTATGACCGAATTACGGACACTACGGACCATGCGCATTACGGACCAGATTTAGGGACACTACGGACCAGATTTAGGGACATTAGGGACCAGATTTAGGGACATTACGGACCATCTTCGGAATCTTACGGACCATGATTTAAACATATTATTCACTCATTAGTTTTTATTTTGTTAATAAATACTTGAACATGAGTGCTCAGTATGACGTTATATCTTCCATAAAACTGTGAAAAATCCCGTGAAGTTCGAATAGATCCATGGTTCAATATAAAATCTTGTGAAATTCCAAAAGGTGATAAAGACCTATGCATAACAATCATGTGAAAAATAATGAACGAAAATTGAAAGATCAGCAGTTAAATCAGTTAAAAGCAACAGAAGAAATATTTTCCAAAACAGTTTATTTCCCAAAATAAATCGAGCAGAAATATTTTCCAAAACATTCGGATGGCGCGGTGGTTTGCATAAACACCTCTAGAACAGTGGATACAATGAGCGCAAGGCATACTTATAGATCTATTTAGTTTTGTGGCAGAGGAAATTGTTACCTGGCGCCTTGGTCACGATATAATGACAATTTCCTTTTTGCTGTTGTTACGTTGTAATTTTCTTAACATGTTATGTTAAAATTGTCTTTTTTATGTCTCATGATATGCAGAATATATCTGTCGACTCAACTTATACAGACTTCCATCGCTTGATTTGACGCGTTTTCTAATTTCAACCTCCAAATAGCCAAAATGTGGCTAAAAACTGTCGTTACAACGTTTCATTTCAAAATTACCCCTTTTTTAATATAAAAAACAAAAAATACTGGAAAATAATTGTATCAGATATCTTGAGCATTGAGTAAGCAATTTAGTCTTCTTTCTGTAGCTGGTTATTTCATTTAAATTGCATAAAAACTGACAAGAGTACTACTAAAATAACTGAACCCACCATTTCGTTACCAAAATCTGGCTTTTTCAATTCAGGGATACAAAATGGCCAAAATTTCTTAGCAATATGGTATTTTGTGAAAATATGACCCTCAATTGGAAGAACTACAACTCATTTATCAATAGCAATAAGAAATTTATACATAATACCTACATTACCAAATTTATTATACGCCTGAGTATGCACCCAAAAATACAGAAAATTTTGTCCCATCCGTAGACGCATGTTTTTCCCAGCAAGGAATATGCTTAGCATATAACCAACCAGGCAGATTTTGCATTTCCATTCAGTGACCAAATATATTATTTGTTGCATCAATATCTGATTGTAATTTGTAAATATGAAGCTCAACATGTCAATGTCCCATCCGTAGACACCATGTCCCATCCGTAGACACACATAAAATGCTCAAAATTTGCATATATTAAGCGAAAAGAACCACTTTCCTTTGACAGAAATGTAGCACATATTCAAACCTAGGCAATGGATTACCAAAAGCAACTCATTACCTTTGTATTTTCATTTTTCCACTTCTATATGTTGCTAAAAACATTGAAATTCATGCATTAACTTATTTTTTTCTATAGTGTGTATGTTTGGGAATTAAAATAAGTAGCCAAAATACAGGATGGATTATGTTGTTTTAGCCAGACATAAAGAGGCCTATTAGAAATTTATTTATGGTTAAGAAAATGAAGTACAGTAAAGCTGGTAAATGTCTACGGATGGGACATTTAAATCACGCTATGTACGAAATGTCCATTTATAAATTCAGGTGTGACTAGAATTAACATTAATACAAAAATGGACAAGCAGAGAAATAAAAACCATTCAAATATACCTGAAATTGACATTAATGTAAGTGCAAAAGCCCTTAGAATGAAAAGATACAGGGGAAAACTGAAAAATGAAAGAAATGAAAAATATGATGAAATGAAGAGGAAAGATGCTGAAAGGAAAAACACAATAGGCAAATTGACAAAGGGAGAAAAAGAAAGTGATCCAAGAGAAACCAAAAAACAATAATAAATATGGAGAGAAAAAAAATAAAATTAAGCTCGCCAAAAAGAAAGAAGGTGCAGACAATATCACAAACAAAACGGGACTCCTAGACAGACACCGTGTAACAATAAGAATAGAGAAATGAAAGAAAATGAAAGCCTGAAAAAGAAGAAGAATGTGCTTAAAGATGCTTAAAGTACAGAATAGGACGATGGGGATAAAACTTAAAACAATACAGTGAAAATAGTCTTTCAACAGACCAAGATACTACAAACATTGATCAAACAAAAACAGATGGTACATAATAGACAACGATGATATTAACAGATCCAGAACAGCCACAAATTCAGCTGAAATATAAGTAATGAGATGTGTGAGCCTCCATTTGATTCAAGAAGCAAGAAGTACAAAATATAGAGCAATATCAAAAGTAAAAGAAAGTATGCCTAAACACCAAAGCGTAAAACAAGAGTGTAAGAAAAACTGATAGAGTATGTCACCAACGATAAGAAGAAATTTGGAAGAAAAGGGTGTTATGTTACCAAAGAGTGCTAGAAGAAATTTAAAGCTGAGCGAAACAGTCAATATGAACAACATTAAAGAAGAATACAGGATGTGAAATTGAGTCATGGAGGGACTTAACAAGAAAAGAAGACAGAATAAAACAATGTGTTGCAATGTGTGCTTGATAGGAATATAACCAAATACCATACTAGCTTTGGTAGTGGGATTGCTTCCATCCTACAAGTTAGGCGACCAACAGGGAAAATAGACAACACCAATGAAAAGAAGTAGAAACTAAAACCAAGAAAGACAAGGAAAGATAGGCTGACTGCAGGAACTGTTATTTGTCAGTAGATGTGTCCGGAAAAGTACCGAATAAAAAAGATGTCAAGTTACTCGATGGAGAGAACATCCAATCTCAAGTAATGACAATGACCTTGGCCGAGGCATATGAATTATTTATTTTCTGGAGTTCTTAAGTTAGTTAAGAAAAGGTCATTGACAAAATGTCATTTTTACATATGATTCAGAACAGTTTCTCAGTTTTGGAGTATATATATCAGTCATCAGGGCTTTTTCTGCCCATTTTTGGAAAAAGGATCCTAGACATTTTGGGAAAATTTGCGTCACAATTATGCTTAAATTGGGAAAATTTACAGTTAAAATAACAAGCTTTTCAGTCTCCTGCAAATGAGGAAATTATTAAATATAAGTTTATTTTCCCTTTCAAAAGCCCTAAAACAGCTGAAATCTTAATTCTTGGGTGTAAATATTTATTGCAATGAATCATGACAGATACTAATTTTTCATTTCAAATGATCTCTGAATGTGATGCAAATCAATGATTTCTGAATTTAGTTATCCCCAAAACTTTACATCACCTAATTTTAGGATGTTGAATGAACCGGTACAGGTAAAAACACTGTTTTACTTTTGATTGGGATTTTTTTCTGAAGATTGGAAAAAAATATCATATATTTTGCTTTAGGAATGGGTCTGATAGTCGGACCCGTGGGTACTATATAAAATGCCCTGGTTATTGTCAATTAAACATGTTTCTAAGTTAAAATTTCCTTGAAACATTGAAGTAGTTAGTAACTGGATACAGTATAAGTATTGTGGATACCATCAGGGAATATCTTATGCCTGCAGCTTGGTATTACATTAAATAGTTTTATGTCCCATCCGTAGACACTTACAACACATGGTACTTTTACATCGTGTCTATTTCTAACAACTGAACTAGTGAAAAATCTTACATTTGGTGTTCAATGAGGAATTTAAAACATATACTGATTGACACCATTATAATTCAATGAATTTTCACCTTTGAAAGTTGCAACTTAAAACTGAACTTAAAAGGTCCGATTATCAAATTACAATTACATTGTAAAAGGTTGTCTTACTGAAATTTAGAAATATTAAATATCTTGTACTTCATTTTTGTGTTCTGTTAGCATTTTTGCAACAAGAGATGTTTATACTAGGTTTGTAATTGAACTTAAAGTTCATATGTAAATATATAGTGTGCCTTTTGTCCCATCCGTAGACACTTCGGACCGAATACAGAAAGTGATCTAAAACAATTATGCATCAAGATAATGCTGAAAAATTGGTATGGCCTTGTTTGTTTTTGATTCTGGTGTTAGAAAAAATCACTTTTATTTGCTTCCTTGGGCTTCTAAAAATGGTAGATCATTTACAAACAGTCAAATTCAAAATAATATCATGACATTTATGGTTAAATCTCATTTATTTCTACTAAGAAGGAATAAAGTCAATTATTTTGCCCATAAATGTTTATTTGGCACCTATGCAACAAGTCTGGCTAAAAAAAGCATTATAAAAGAGTTCTGTCACATTATCAAAAGCATTTAAATATACATCACAAAATTATTTTTTTTCAGTATTCCTTGATACATAAACCTCCCTGAAAAAAAAACTGGAGCTCGAACCTAATGATTTTATTCGAATTATTATAACACCATGACCCTACTGTTATGGAACGTATGTAATTTGGCTATTTGAATACTTTGATTTTTTACCCTTTGTGAAACACTTTTTGTCATTATATCGTGACCAAGGCGAGCCTGATGTAAACCTCAACTCTTGCTTTATATTAAATAAAGGATGTGTATTTGTTGCAATTCTTGCAAATGGATGTTTAAAACTGGCAATTTCTGTTGCCTTAATTAGTGTTTATTAGTTATAATTGTACCCGTAATTATCGGCGGTATATTACAAAAGAAACAAACATTATACTGACAACCTTTAATTGGCTATCATAAAAGTGTGAAAACCCATTGTGATGGCACACTTTCACTGAACCTTTCAATTAAAACAGATGAAACGGACAACAAACAAATATGACGATCCAAAGTTTATTTCAGAAAGCAATCGATCACATATGAAAACATTAACATTCACATTTACAATTATAAGATAAACACATATTTCGTTCATTATTATTCAAATTATTAATGTTTAACATTGGAATTTCATGGGATTTTTCAGTTACATTAAAGATAATTGTCATACTGAGCACTAATATTCAAGTATTAACAAATTTAAGACAAATGAGTGAATAAATTTAAAAAAAACAAATGTTTAAAAACATTATAAATGATAGTCCGTAAGTTTTTGAAGATGGTCCGTAATGTCCCTAAATCTGGTCCGTAGTGTCCGTAATGTCTGGTCCGTAATGTCCATGGTCCCTAGTGTCCGTGACCCCTATGACCTACCTGAAGTTAATCAGGTTCTGACAGCAACTTACTTGATTGAATATTGGCAAAGACACCACAACTTGTTTGTTCTTTAATGTTTAATTTCACAACAAACGTAAGCCTATCTTATGTCAGCCAGAGGTTGATTTACAAATGAATTGAAAGCTCAAATAGTGAAATGTAATAGTGTTGCTATACATGAAGATATGATTAGTTGCTAGAATACTTCACACTCTTTGATTAACTCCTTATCCATTATTAACTCAATTGCAGTCTAAATGCTTGCTAGTTATGCCCCCACAAAGTGGCGGCATATAGGGTTGCCCTTGTCCGTACGTCTGTCTGTCTGTCTGTCCGTACGTACGTACGTCCCGAAGATTGTTTCCGATCTAATTCTTGAAAACCGTTTGTCCAATCCTCACCAAACTTTAAACACATGTTTGTGACCATAATATCTTGATCAAGTTCGATAGTCATGGAAATCGCTTTAGTCATTTAGGAGTTACGGCCCTTTTTTGCCAAAAATACTTCAAAAATATATGTTTCCAATCTAATTCTTGAAAAGTATGTGTCCAATCCTCACCAAACTTTACATACATGATTGTGACCATAATATCTTGATCAAGTTCGATAGCCATGGAAATCGCTTTTGTCATTTAGGAGTTACGGCCCTTTATTTGCAAAAAAAGACTTGAAAAATACGTCCCGAAGATTGTTTCCGATCTAATTATTGAAAACTGTTTGTCCAATCCTCACCAAACTTTAAACACATGTTTGTGACCATAATATCTTGATCAAGTTCGATAGTCATGGAAATCGCTTTAGTCATTTAGGAGTTACGGCCCTTTTTTGCCAAAAATACTTCAAAAATCATTATTTAATATATTAAGATGTAAGGCCTAGGAAAAAGATGTTTTAAATTCAATTGGGCAACAGGCTCAAAAATGCTATGTAGGGTAGGGATACGTTTTTTACGTCTAATCAAGACAGCAAAGCAAGTCGCAATTGCTTATCATTACATTTTGGTACGTTTTGTATTAAATAATAAAAAACTAGATGTTTTTAATTGTAACGCAAATGGTCAACAACAATTGTAGATTTTTTATGTTGGGTTGAAAAAAACTCTAGGGTTTAGGGTTTTTCTTAGGTAGGGTCGGGTTGACATAAACACAGATAAAAAATGTTTATTCCTGAATGGAATTTACATTATTGCTCAGCCTAAATATTGTCCCTTGTCTTTCTTACAGGACTTCACAAGCAGATTGATGCAAGTTTATCCCCTGAAGAAAGGCTCACAAAGTTGGCCAGCCTTTCTATACAGGTCAGTAACATAGTTATTCCATATATTATTGGAATGTTAGGATGCTGTTTACCAGCAGAAGACCCCCATGGACTATGAGGTCAAAGGTCAATAATTAATGCATTATTTCTTAAAAGTTAAAAACACCTGAATTGTTACATTTTCCACATGTTTCTGAGCATGTCACTGACGAACTGGCACTCAGGGGGCATAATGTTTAACAAACATCTCATTTTTATAATCATTCATTTGAAGATGTTATTTTATACACTTCCTCACAGCATGGGTTGTCCCAGTGTGGTGGGGAGACTGGTGACCCGGAAATAGCAGAGGTTTTACAGGCAGCGGTTCCCCATGTACAGGAGTGTCTCCAGGGAAGCAATACCCAGCAGGCCTTAGCAAGTGCCTGCAGATCTGACTGGTAGCCAATCAAATTTACCTATAGATATGTAGGGATGAAATTATTGTAGTTGACTGTCTTGACTGTCCATATAACCTCTTGGGTCTGAGTTTCAGACCCAGGAATTGAAAAAGTGAATTTTTGAATGTTAGAAATCATCTTTAACATATGCATCCTTTGTTGCTCTTAAAATATATATCTATTTTACAATGAAATTAAGATTGGCAGTTTTGAGTCTCATATCTTAACAAATAAGTGAAGACGCCCTTAAATCACTATAAATGAGTCACAATGCAAAAGCTTTAATGTTTTTCACCGGTTCAAATATATGAGCTATTCAGCATTATAAACTTAGTTATTTCCGTACTGGGTATTTCTTTATTTGACCTGTGTAATGTTTCACTCTTCTTCCCCGATTAGTTATTACTGTATTGTGGTGTTTTACTTTTCTTCACTGATTATTTATGACCATATTTCTAAATTGGTGTGATGTTTCAGTCTTCTCCCCAACCCTGTGAACATAGAGATGGAGGAGACCATTCTGATGATGCAGGAGAAAATACAAAGGTACACATACTGGCTCACACATTTTGATGGTTGTGACATTATTGTAGTTTCTTATACAACTTTGAGTTTGCCATAGCAGTCAGTGCTACAATGTCGAGACAGAATGCTCAAGGTCACATGTCTCTATTGTGATTGCCTTTTTAGTTATGCCTATCTACATGCATAATTGTCAGTTGTTGCAAAAAGAAAATTGTCCCATACCAATTAATCAAAATCAACTATACTTTAATTAAATTATCCTTACGTTGCCTCTTTTAATGTTATTTTTTAAAGCATAACTTCGGATGCCATGGTTTCTAAAAGAAAATTAAAAAAAAATGTTTTCTGTTAGACATTAGTTGCCTGTTTTTGAGATAATTTCACCCCATTTAAGTGTTTAAGCCATGGTTTGATATGTTATGGTGTTGACAGGTTGAGGGATGAGGAGGTAAGATGGAGGGAGTACAAGGAGGAGCTGGCAGAGAGGGCCCAGCAGGCAGAAAGGTTGGTTATCTCCCCTTGTTCATTTTTTAAAAAAACACCAAAAAACATGACATATTAAAGTTTTGTCTGTGGCGTACGGGTTAAGAGAGCTACATCGAGTATGTTGTCTACTCAATAATTTGTCAGAGAATCCTTTATCCTGTCATCACCAAATTTGGACATAATGTGTATTGGCATAATATCTTGAACAAGTTTGATTACCAGTATATCACTTGAGTCATTCTAGAGTTATCCCCCCTTGAATTATAGAAATTACCTAAGATTGGTTTTGTCCGATCAATAACTTTAGAAGCCTTTGGCCAATCATCACCAAATTTGGCTTGAATGTGTATGGGAATAAAATATTGATCAGGTTCGATAACCAGTCATGTCGCCTCAGTCACTCTAGAGTTATGACCCTTGATTTGGAATAAATTGTTTTTACAGTGTACGCTTTTTTAACTTGGCTTAACCTACAACTCCCTATCACCAAGCTTGGTGTCCTAAATTTAGGATGGGCGTATTTTGCGACAATTGGTGCTCTTTCTTATAAATCAGACTTTGTCCAGGGACATAAAAACTGCTTGAAGCAATTGATTAAAACTTAGAACATGGATAGATCTATAGCAATGTGAAGGTGTGTACCCTGCAGGAATGATCTTTTGGGCTCTTAATTTCTAAGTAAGTAATAGAACACAACAATAAATTTTAAAAAAGAAACAAATCAGTGCTCTAGTAATTTGGGGAAGAATTTTGCCCTATTCCCCACCTAATTGATATGTTAAAATTCCACTCCAAATTGTTCCTTTTATGAAGAAAAGATATGACAAAACAAGTAAGGATGGAAGCACTTTTCCTAATATAACCTAATATAAGAATTTGAAAGTACTATTAAATGAGACACACCAAGACATTTTAATCTTTATTTATTTAATAATGAGCAATATTTGCTTTTTGCATAAAAATTTACCTTTGGAAGCCAAAAGCACCCTGGGTACTTAAATTGTTTATCTAATACTGATGGGCTGCTGCCTATGGCTATCAGTTTTAACTAATTTGGTAATTCATTTGAAACTATAAAGATAAGACCGTGCTGATGTAAAAATGCCCTTTTTAGGACATCTTTTTCTTGCATTTATTTATATTTTAGGCGCACAGAGAATCCCCGTTTACATGCGAGAGACATGGAAAGCCAGCAGCGGGAAATTTCATCTGAGTACCTGCCGTCGTTCTCTGACCTGTCAGTCGTCCGAGACCAGGTGGAACGAGCAAAGATAAAAGTCTACCAGCTGGTTTGTAGCCTTGTACTATTTTTTTATTATAAGTTTATTGAATAAATACATATACCATATAAATAGAGGTGTACATTGTTAAAAAACGACGACATACAATTGTAATAGAATAGTGTATATCAGAACTCCACATTTAATTTCATCAGATCAAACAAACATAAAACTTTCTTGTACATGTATATATTTAATATCATTTATATCGTTGGTACATTTTTAACAAAATCCAAGAAAATACCTGAAAATCTGAAATGGATTTTTTGCAAAAATGCCTGATTTTGCATCCTTTTGAATCCCTGTATAATACAAAACATATAGACAGTAACACAGACACATACATGAAGTTAATATAATGATCAGTATGATACAGGGGTTCTAAAGTTCAGGATTAAGCCTAAAATCAGGACTGAGAGCCTTTAACTTAAGACTTTTGTACAGATGTCAAGATGGACATTTGCTTGGACATTTGCATCAAAAACATTTGGAAGTAACATTATTTCACTGATTTTTTTACCATATTTACCATATTTGCCTGCATCCTATATATCCTAGAATACCACAGTATAACAGGATACCTTGAAAGAAATATAAATGAAAATTTCATAGGGTTTACGCCCCTTTAACCTGGCATGAACTCTCATACTTAAACAACCCCACGCCATTTCTCAGGATTGACAATTTATCAGCTGATAGAATCCCTGATAATGATTTCAAAAAAGATTTTTTGATAGTTATGCACTTTAAATAAATTTAAAACTCATGCAAAATAAATCAACTTGCATACAAAAATATACTGGTTCAAAAATACATCTGGGAAAAATAGGCGTAGCAACTATTAAGGATGATTTTATGCTAAGAAATGATCTGAAATGAGCCAGTACTTCCCTATAGCATTAGTTCCATTATAATGTTGAATAAGTGAACATAAAGTTATCTCTAAAAGTCTGTAGCTCATATTTAGATGAATTCAGATAAATATTATCATGTATAAATGTTGTAATGTGTCAGTCAGTGAAGTTAGCACATGCCCAGAAGCCTGCCATTCTGGGTTCAATATTGTGTAGAAATCCTGAATGCTTACCAAATGGATAATAAAAACACCTCAAATGTACTCAATTTTCTTATAACAGACTACAATGAATGTTGTTGTTGTTTTTTATTTCGGCGAGTATTCAGTAGATTTGTTCAATTGCAGACAAAGACACATCAAAGGAATGTCCATGTGTCCCAGCAACACCAGATGCGGCTAAACAAGAAAATGGGTGTGGCCTTGAAACAGTTGCAAGGTAAAGCAAACAGCTTGTGTATGCCAGCTGTTATTATAACATACCAATGGCTTTCAATATGACATATTTGGGAGTGTTCAACAATTGCAAGTTTCCTTGTGGTCAATATTTTCTGTTGGTTAATTGCATAATAGTATTCTTTAATTTATATCAGATCATTTTACATTTATTAAAGTGACACTCTTTTTAAAAATCAATACATACACATGTATAAAAACATCCATTTTGACTGATAAACCTTTTACTACTTACTAAATAATGCATTTATGGAAAATATTAATTACTGATAAGAATTTTGTACCATGTATTTAATAGCGGAAAGCGCAAAAATATTAAATGATTGGTTAATGCTAAAATATTTACTGTAATCTGCTATAGTCTCATAAGGTAGAAATACCGTGTATTATGCTCATTTGTTTCATTTTAAATTCAGTATCCTTCATATGAACTATTGTTTTCGACATTTATTCATCCTTTTTGGAATATAAAAACAAAATTATTAATTGTGGTAAATCTTATTTGGGAGTAAGAGTGCATCTTTAATTTATATTGAGTTGAAAAGTATGACCAGAAATAAAAACCTTTCATTCATTTTAAGCAGATTGTCTATATTCCTTATCAATCAACTTACAATGTAAAATATATTTGTATATGTAAAGTGTGAATTAACTTATGACAAACCATATTTCTACTCTTTTTGTATTAGTGCATATTTGAAGAGCATATCAAATGTGACTTTATCTGCGTTAATAAGTTCTGTGGATGCAAGCAAAGTGGTGAAAAAAATCCACATCGCATGAACAATTAGATAATGTTTTTATTTGTTTATATGTATGTCAAAATAGCAATGTTTTTTTGTGTAGAAGGCATGCTACTTCACAAAATTGCAAAAGTAACCTTTTCCTCAATTGGACCCTATTTTGCAGCCCTTGGCATAAAACATAACTTATTCACTTATCATTTTTTCAGCCCATGACCAGTGGTCGATGTCTAGCCCAAGAGTGCACATTGAAAACCTGATAGAGTTTCCAACACCACCCCGAAAACCTGACAGAGTTCCCAATACCACCCTGAAAACCTGACAGAGTTCCCAATACCACCCTGAAAACCTGACAGTGCCACTCTAAGAACCTGACGGAGTTTAGAACACCACCCTGAAAACCTGATAAGAGTTCCCAATACTACCCTGAAAACCCGATTGAGTTTCCAACACCACCCTGAAAACTAAGAGAGTTCCCACCACCACCCTGAAAACCTGACAGTGCCACTCTAAAAACCTGACAGAGTTTCGAACACCACCCTGAAAACCTGATAGAGTTCCTAACACTACCCTAAAAACCTGATAGAGTTTCCAACACCATGCTGAAAACCTGAGAGAGTTCCCAACTCTACCCTGAAAACCTGATAGAGTTCCCAACACCACCCTGAAAACCTGATAGAGTTCCCAACTCTACCCTGAAAACCTGATTGAGTTTCAAACACCACCCTGAAAACCTGACAGTGTTCCCTACACCACCCTGAAAACCTGATAGAGTTCCCACCACCACCCTGAAAACCTGACAGTGCCACTCTGAGAACCTGAAAACCTGATAGAACTTCCAACACCACTCTGAAAACCTGATAGAGTTCCAAACACTACCCTGAAAACCTGATAGAGTTTCCAACACTAGCCTGAAAAAATGAGAATTTCTGACACAACCCGGAAAACATTAGAATTTCCGACACAGCTCTGACAACATGAGAGTTTTCAAACCACCCTGAAAATAAGATAATTTCCAATATCACCCTGAAAATATGATAGTGTTTCCAACATCACTCTGACATTCTGATAAGAGTTTCATACACAACTTTGAGAACATGATATTTTCCAACATCACTTTGACAACCTGATAGAGTTTCAAACACCACCCTGAAAACATGATACGGTTTACCACATTTCCTGAAGACATATCAATTGTTTCCAACAACATTCTGAAAACATGATTCAGTTTCTAACCCAGCCCTGGAAAGTGTTTAACACAGTGAATAATTTTCATTGATAACTATGGGTCAATGGAAGCTGATACCATCGGAAACTATTCAAGTATCCACTGTAATAATATTTTCGTCCTACACAAGCTTAAGGAAATCGGTTTAAACTGAACAGAATCAACAAGCACACACATACACAGAGAAGGTTTGTTCAATTGTAATTTTCATTGGCTTTGAAAGAAAAGAAAAAAATCTTCAAAAAAAAGATAGATTTTGTGTGTTAAAACATTTGACGAAGTTTTAATATTGATCTTAATTGGCCATCTTTGATACATTAAGTGACTTATTGGGTTTTCTTTGATATATGGTGTTGTATTGTTTTGTGGTCTGAAAGCAATTGTATAATGAATTTAAAGCTTGAACTACATGTATGAAGTTTTGTGTTCAAATACTTTTTAAAGCTGCCCTTTCTTCTGCATGATTCTATTATTGTATAATTATTATTGTATTGTTTGTATGCAAAGAAATACTTGCTGATTTCTCAATAAATATATTTTCATATCACTGTCTTGTTTTAATTATGTTTATATAGAGTGGAATTGCAGTGACCTTGACTTGGCGACCACATTTGCTGTCAATCCAGTTTGTCTGTCCACAGTTTTTATCATTCAGATGTACGGCTCTTTTTTAAACATCAATACTAAACACAACAAATGATTTCAGTTTTTATCACAACATGAAAATGTTTCAAAGGAATTAAATGAGACTAGACATCAATGCACTTGTATTTATCAAATGACAAAATTGTGTGTAAAACAAGAATTGTGCCCATTTGTTACTAAATCGCTTACCTGGATATGGAAACGTGTTCCAGCACTATATATAGTATATCATTGAAGTAGAAGAAAGTAGCGAAATTCTTGGCAAAATCTGAAAAGGTCAAGAGTTATTGCCCTTGATTGACAAAAATGTGCTACACTTAGCATTGTTACGACTCTGCAGCCTTCAATTGTTCACCAATCATAAGCATATTTATAATGAAAATGCTTGACCATAAGATCCCATTATGGGCCAAAATCTGACCAGTAACTAAAGAGTTAGTGCCCTTGATTTATAAAAAAAAACATGTTTAATATTATTTACACTTTTGCACCTTCATTCGTTCGCTGATCCTCTAAGGAATATGTGTGGCAATCAGATCTACGACAAGTTTGATTATAGGCCAAATCGGATTAGTAGTTCAAGAGTTATTTGCCCTTTATTTATAAAAATGCATCCGGTAGTGTCTTAGAATGATTTTGTTTTATAATTAGAAGGGTCAATTTTCAACATAGCATCATAACGATTGTATTTATCAAATTTGAATATAAATGTAGGTTTAATTGGGTGAAAAAGTGGGAGACTTGCTAGGCATACACCCCTGGATACATCCCAAGAATACACTGCCTTGCATATAATGTTTTATCCTTTTGCCTTGGTTAAAAATCACAAATTACTTTAGGTACATACAAACGTGGCTGTGGTCTTTTGGCCGTCCAATTTTATGTCACATTGTATTGTTTCACTTGACGTAATAATACATGTTTTTTAAATAAATTGTCTGGCATCGGATATAAATGCCAGATCTTTTCAATTCAACCTGTCTTACGTCTTCCTTGTGACATAGATGAAACTTCAGAGGCTTAGATGCGCAAATATAAAACATTTTAGGGAAAATGCTTATGATCTATGAGAACATTTTTGCATTGTCACTCGCATTACTTTTAACACACTTTCAAATTTCTCCTTCCGTGATGCTGTAAGTCAGGGCTGCTTAAGTTCATTGGGTGAAGTACGATTAAAGTGATACTTGTATTTAAAATCAATGCATACACATTAATAACCAACATAAAGTTTGAGGGATAAACCTTTAACTACTTACTAAATAATGCATTTATGAAAAATATAAATAACTGATAACAAGATTGTAACCGTGCCGAATACGCACAAATATTATATGACGGGTGAATGCTTAAAGATTTTAACGGTTTCTACTATAATCTTATGAGTAGAAATGCCGTGTTTTCTGCACCTTTCTTTCAAACTTAACACGGAATTCATCGTAAAGGCCATTGTTTTCGATATTTATTCATCCTTCGATAAAATAAAAGTGCATATATAAACGACGGTAATGAAAAAAGAGGAGCGAACAAAAGAAATATGACCTGCTGGAATGTGCATATTACAGCACAGCTCATCACTAGGCATGGGCAATTTAGATTTCCCTTGTTATGCAAATGAAGTTGAAATATCACACATTCAGTATTTTGTTGACTTTACAAAAATGTGAAAAGTAGACTACAATACCATGATATCAACGAATTAAAACGAATTTTCTCATACAGATGTTTTGTACTTGACAATTTGAAGGTTCGGTTTTTGGCACATCTTTTAGCAAGCATAATACATGCTACCGTACAAACATGTATTTAAAATGTGTGTGTTTGAGAACTGATCAAATACGAAGTTAGATTTTTGGATTAATGGGTGGCATTTTCACTTCCTATTTAACAATGATACTTAGAAAATATCTGGTAAATAAGTGTTAGGGAGTCTGAACATGTTTTAAATATATTTTAAAAATGTTCTGACTACACTCTTAACTACCATTTATGGGTGATGTCATTTACTGAAACATGCCAAACTTCAGTTAAAAGAAGGCCAGCAACCTTAAGGTCCTGTAGTTTTGCAAAACATTTTCCATAGCATTCAATGATAAAGAACTGCTCTATTGACCCATCCTTCTTTCAGTGTTCATTTGATGAAACAACACTACACTGCACCGCTTTTCTCAATCCTTTTATAGTTCACTTTTACCATCTTGACTTCCAGACTATTATCACCACACACACTTGCTATGTCTGGTGATGCATTTGTTACTGGGACTGGTTTGGCGGCTAACTAAGTTTGTTACCTGCATTATTATACTTGAAGTGGTTCATCAGCAATGTTAGCTGCATCATGTTTCAGTTACTTCAGTCCATGCAGCATTCTCAGTAGCTTCATGCAGACATTTCCTGTGCCTTGAGCTGAACGAAGAAGCCAACAATGTATATCCTCAAGTGCAAAGCATGACCATGCCCATAGTGGACAGTGTTTCTTAGCACACCAAGCCAGATGACTAACTACAGTATGTCGTGGACATTCTACCCTGTGTTGTTGGTGCCATAAAGAACCTCAAAGACCTTGTAGAATCCTGACAAGTCCTTTTCAGCCACGTCATAGTCAGAACTTAAGTTCGTCTCCATAAAACAGAAGCCAGTTCTGAAGCTCAGATGCTTTCCAGTGCTGTTTTGTTATTTCCGATTTACGTGCCAGTCTTGGACTGTCATCAGTCGGTTTCATGCAACACCGTCTGGCGTCAACATTTTTCACTACTTTACTTATATTATATGGTTCCTTACAACCCTTATCAAACCACAAGCAAAGTAACTCCTTTTTTGTACCTAGAAGCACCCAATGCATGTAGTCAGGAACTAAACCTTTTGCTGGAACAATGTATTCAATGTCCAACATCACTGAAACACTCCTGATTCCTTTCACATATTTGTCTTTAGAGTTCAATGCCAAACTTGCAGTGTCTAAAATTGATTCGGTTGTTCTTAGAGGTGGGGTTTCTTCACAATATGGATATCACTTGGCTTGCTGCTGTCCCGGTTCCTTGCATGTAAGGCACCCATGCGACCCATTTTGCTTCTCCATCTCCACCACATAGGCTTTCGCTTGGAGGTCGATCGTACCAACTGTTAACTTGGGTTAGATGTTTTTAATAGAACAGTCCAGGCCATATTTGTAGATAGTGTTCAGCTCATCGACCATTGGCTTATGATTAGTTCTGAACACTGGTTTATCCGATCCTTTGCCAGTTGCCATAATCCCCATAGTAAAACATTCTGAGTAGGGAAACGCTGTGAAGGTGGCAAGTCATGATAATAAGAAAGACTGACCATAGCTGGCAGAGAAGCCGCTGTATAATGGCACACCGTCAATATTAAATGGCATTGATGTTGGCTGGAGTTGTAACCTGTCATATATATATCATCTCAACAAGCTGATCGGGATGAGGCATGGTTGCGAAAAGTGTCGTTTTTTCTTCAAATGCTGATTGTTCACTGATCCAGAGATGCGCAATCCCGAACAGTCTGGGGTAGTACAAGTGTATTTCACTCCATCTTTGAAAAGCTGCTAGCATTTCCCACAAAAGTCAACACACTAGATCAAGTCATTGCTCATTGACCTAACATCTCTAAACATTATGACTTGAAGAACATCATTGTCAGGTGATGTCAATCTCATGAACTTCATCAACAGTGCTTTTTAGAGGCAGGGAAACATGCTGAAAATACATGTTTAATTATGTAAGGGTTCATTTATTTTGTGTAGAGCTGTAACAACACTTGTGGATAAAAAGAATAAACTTATCATATTATGCAAACATTCAATTGGCCTCATTTCATACAAGTCCATACTATGTACAGAAAATACATTTTTATAAAAAAAAACTTTCAAGCTCATTATGTATTACATTGCTCTTTAAATGTTATTACACATATCTAGAAAGTACGCCCCAAAGAATCTTATTCGGGTTTTATTTTCCTAAGACATAACGCGTGTATGGGGTTTTATGTAAAAGGTGTTAATATTGCAGACAATTATAGATGTGTTCCATAGTTCAGTAGTTTTGGAAAATTATTCTCTAAAGTTTTAAATGCTAGACTTACTTAATGGGTTAACAATATCATATTTATAAATAAACCCTGGTTGGTTTTAGAAAAAAATATGGGAACTGTTGATTATATGATTGTATTGTCATAGTGTTACTTTAAATAACGAATAGCAATAGGAAGTTGTATATTGCGTTTGTTGATGTTTCAAAGGCGTCTGATTATGCAATCCGGGAAAATATATAGTATAACTTATCAAACTCGGTGCAAGCGGTAAAATGCTAGATATTATTTGCTCAATGTATTTGAATGTTAAGTCTAGAGACAAATATAACAATGTTGTAAAATAACGTTTTACATGTTTTCTAGGGGGTTGTCAAGGAGAATCGTTATCACTATTTTTATTTGCAATGTATTTTAATGATATAAAAAATATGGCAAATGATTTTAATGGTGTATATCTAGATGTGTTAACACTTTTTATAGCATTATATTTTTAAAACTTAATAAATCAAACACGTCCGATCAAAATGCTTCGTTTTTGGATCTTCACCTTGGAGTAACAAATGACAAATTGACCATCTTACTTTAAAATTGTAAATTATCTGTCTTTGGACGGCGATGTTCCAGTGTTCCCGTCTCATGGTGTATTTATTTCGCCATACGTTTGATTCGCTAGAGTAAATTGATTGTACTAAAAAACTTATTCCCTTGAAGAAATCTATATCAGCACAATTTATGAGAGATTATGGTTCTAACAGAATAAATACATTGGCAGTTTTGGGCCATGCTAGGTTGTATAGTGGTTAAATGAGTTCAGCAGTTATTGGGTAATCACTTAAGTATTTTATAGAAACAGGGACCAATATTACCATCTATTTTAAGTACCAACTTGTCTATGCTTGTGACCTCTGGGGAACCAATGGGGAAAATGGCTATGTTTGTTGGGATGGTTGGGGCGTACGTGTATATTTTACAGAGTCACCGGGAAATCATCCATCGGCGTTTGACCCGAGAGTGTTAGTCTTGTTAGGACAAGACAGGATGATAACATAGTTATAGTTACCGTGGTTCTTTAACGTTAACAAGTGTATAGCACTGTCACATGTGTCCCCGATTAACATCACTACAGGAAGACAGTGATATGTGTTAGTGTTAAGGCGGGGGATCGAACTTGCGACCCACTCTAACCACACGACAACATATCTTCCACATATGAGTGGTCCTTTATTATGTTCTTTATATCAGCGCACTCGCATACAAAGATATTTGTTTTGACACGGTTGACATAAATTTAGTACTTTTGAGTATTTGGTTAATTTATTTTGTTAGTTCTAGAAGAGTTCTGCCAGTATTTAGAGAACAATAAGTCTTTCATAAATACGTGAAATGTACGGAAATATTTCAAAGACCTCCAAATAAATGATAAGGTAAATATGTTTTGTTTACTGACAGCACATGCCCCTTTGAATCGAGCATGTTTTCGCTTAGTCCTCGAACATTAGTCCCCCCACATCCTCCCCATCTAACTGCGAACAGAAAAAGGTTAGTTTTTTAGTAAACATACCCGAGGGTACCATAACATTTTCTGCTTGAATGGTCATTTATTGCATGTTTAAACTCTACACAAACGAACTTATTTTTTAAGAAAAACTAGTGTCTTTCTGTTACCTGATTTAATTATACCCACAGATCCGGTGACGTAATATGAGCGACGTTTTATTAACATAATACAATGATGAGTATCAGGAAGTGTTTTGTGGGACTCTGACTATTTACAATTGATCATAATTAACGTCTTGCACTTGAGATTCGGTTGAAGTAAATGTCTACTGTTGACGACCTGTATTAAGGTCGGTATCAAAACTCGGTACCGAAAATAGCTCATATGGCATTGTTCGCAGTTGGGTTCTCAGGTCGCGGCTGCAGACCACTAAATAAATATGCAAGGTATTATTCACATTCGGAACTCCTCGGACATTTTTATCAAAAACAACCTCGGATGTATGCCGGTACATCAGTTGAAGTAGTTCGTATTTTTTTTAATTATATCATTAACTAAATGCAGTGTTTTAGGGTTGTATTTATTGATCTTAGTTTAAATTGGTTGCCAGTGAAGTGTATTATTGCAAACATAATTAAGATTCCCAAGTGTTAAGTCATAAAGTTTAACTGCTAAATAAAATTACTACCCGATCTACTTGCAGCTGACTTAAACGTACCACTTTTTGTATATGTAAACCGTTCAAATACATCCGAGGTTGTTTTCGATAAAAATGGCCGAGGAGCTCCGAATGGTATAGATCACTGAAATAACCGATTTGCACGTATAATTACATTGATTTCCGGTGCTTCGAGACCCTTCATATACACCATATATTATCAGAAAATTAAAAGTTGATGAATGTCAACACCATTTGTCCGTTAACGTTACCAAATCCGGCATAGGAGTGCAAACAATGTATTGAAATTGTAAACAAATAGAACAGATTTAAAAAAAAAAATGAAATCTCAAACCATTCAACTTCAAATCCTAAAAACATGGAAAGTTGTCCATGGTTTGTATATAGTATATATGCACTGTATTGTTTCTGAAGGTTTGTGCTGTTGTTCCATGTTTCCTGTTTGTGGGTTTTTTGTTTTTGTGTTTTATGTCTTTGGCGTTTACCCTGTACCATTAAACGGGGTTTATGTTTAAACTTTTGGCTACTGAGCATGTTTCTGAAGTTATTCATATAACTACTGGTATGGTATATCCATGCTTTGAAATAGTGTCATGTGATAAGAAAATGCATGCAAATCTCAGTAGTTGCTTCGGAATTAGTGTAATTTGCCGTAAACAGCAACCCTTTAGTATTTAAACGAACACGCTTTTCATATTTCCATGTAGACATACTTGGTTTACCTGAATGCTCTAAGGAATAAACAGGTCTGGGATATAATGAATGACATTAGGATGTACGAAAATATAGTTCTCAGCATTACACCTTATAGCAGAGGACAATTGTCTCAAAATAGCCTGTCAAAAACTGGTTTGGTCAGTTTTGTAGGTGTCGCTAATGCGCGGGAAATGACTTGTCTCGTCAGCACAAACGGTGTTTGTTTTGGTAAGGGTGAGTTGAGACTACAACCTAGATCATCTTCGACTACCTTAGAATTGCACAAATTTAACTTTTAACATTTTTCAAAACACTTTTAGTAACTAAAGCATACCAGAACCACCAGTTCGTTGGAACGCTGCTGACGGCTCCTACTGTCTTCAAAATGCATAGCAGCATTGGCGAACCTTAAATCAGCCTTCAGAGAGCCTCGATATATACTCGGTACATCACACTTAAACTATTTAAAAAATATGACGAATACTTTGGAATTGCTAGGTAGCAAACGACAACTACATAGGTATTTTGGAATCGAAATTCGGTTCGATACGAGTTTGTATTTTAAGCGCGGCTGTTAAATCGAATTAAAATTGTTATCATTAGAAACAAAGCTGTCAATGATTCATGAACGTCTATATCTTTATCGCTATATCATAAATTGATTTATGTTCATGTTTTGTATTCAGTAAGCGAACGGCTAGGTATTAATAATTATACGATTGCTTCTTGCAACGTTTTGCGATAAAAGGCACATCGTAAGTGTATTTGTAACTTTAAAAAATAGTGTACGAACACTTTAATTCGATTTTGTATTTCTATAAAAATTTCAGAATGCATGCTCATGATGATGGTCGTATATACCGAGATTTTAAATTAAGTAATAACCATGCTCATCTTGATCCACTATTCAAACTTCTTATACTTGACTTGACATTGGTAGTGTTTTTTTTTTAAATTACGTCGATATGAATTTAATGCGTAGATCTATATTAATATAAGCTGCAGGTAAAATACTTCCGCAAGCTCTGTTTACGGACTATTGAACTTTTAAGTGACACTCTTGTTTGAATTCAATACATCCACGTGTTTAACAAACATAATTTTGAGTGATAAACCTTTAACTTCTGACTAAATAATGCATTTATGGAAAATATTAATAATGGATAACAAGATCGTGCATTTAATAGCGCTGAAAACGAACAAATATAAGATGACCGATGAATGCTTCAAGATTTACAGTGATTAACTATCGTCTCATAAGGTAGACATACCGTGTTTTCTGCACCTTTCAAATTAAATACGGTATCCTTCAAGAACCTCTTTTGTCGATATTTATTCATCCTTTTCGGTAAATTAAAACAAGGGTAGTAAGAGTGCATCTTTAAGAAGGTCCTATATTATAAAGTTTTTGCAGATACTTCCGCGTCGGTTATTATCAACAAGGACACTGTATTATTAAGTGGATAGTTCATATTGGCTCAGATCAAGTTTTAACTAAATTTAAGATCGTTAAGTAAATAAAACGTAAGTTATTACATTTAAGATTGCTGCCAGCGACATGTAGACACTGTAAATACACAAGATAACAGGAGAAATGAGTTGCTTAAGACAAACATTAATCAACGAAAGTAAACCTGTCGAAACCTATGGATATCTAAATCCTAAATACACAAATATATGAACACATACGATAAAAAACAAAGAGGTAAATTTGACAGGAAACTTTCATTTTATATCAACGTGTCAAGTTTGTGTCCCAAGTGTTCTGTGCGTTTCAAGGATTTACAGCTCTTACTGGAATGTTTCGGTCCAAGGAGTTTACTTTACAATTTGAGTCAATTGATTTAAAGATTCTTTAGGGAATTTAGTTTCTGCATATTTTCGGAATTGTTTGCGTTCATTCCAAGGGATATAGGTTCGATCGTTTGAGGAATATAGCTCTGTGCATTGAGATAATACTTGGCCAAACATTTCAACGATTTTAAAAACTTAAGATTCGGTGCTCACTTCGATATGGCGTTCATGGTGACCTATCACTCCTTGTCAAAAAATAACATCAGAAATTTGTACAGTGGTCTACCGGAGGAAATTAATCTGCGCGTATCGACTGCTCCAAGCCTCTTGACTCCTCAACAGCGCATCCACGAGAAATATCGCTGCCGCAGCCCGGAACAACGCTTCCTGCGGGAACGTTACCTCGAGTATGACTCGGAAAACCACATCCGGGTTCCGCGGGCACCCGCTTTTCGTCAGATGCCGCGCTCCGAAGTCGACAAGATGGTGATACGCCTGTGTGAGCCTACAGTTAGCAAGCGCCGAAGGGCGTCGGACATTTGTGAAAGGGAAGTTAAGCGGTCATTTATCGAGAAGTGCCGGAAATGCCGAGCGTTTTCCGCCCGTCCTTCGGTCAACAGGGAACAGGCAGATCAGATAACTGCCCGACTTCTCGTGCCGACCATGTCTGCAAGTGTCCGACGGAGCGCAAGTTCGTTGAGGGGAGAAACGGGCTCTGAGGGGAAACTTTCCTGTGATAAATGTGCGCTTGGGCCGTCGGGTAGATTCGCCAGAGATTTCCATATTTATAATGTTTAGAGAAGGATAATAAAGCTTTTAGTGTTTGACATTTCATTGATAAGTAAAGTATATATTTAAGTAATTTATTTCGCTGGCTAAAACGTATATAAATAGTCATATATTTATTCATAGACAACTGAATATCGATACCACTGCCTTTGTATGTACTGCATTTCAGAAGTTAAGGTAATACATCCATTATTAATACAATTAATTGCTACGGGTTAAGTTTCGTTTTAAAATAACAAAATGTTAAATTGGATTGTTTTTAAAGTATTGACTTACAGCGTTTTTTTATACAGGCATAATGTTATTTAATAAACAAATACATGAAATTGCTATAAAATCATAGAAAAAAGGCTTTATTACCTCCATATTAAAATCATATAATAATAGAAGCGTCACTTGTAAAACTAGTCAATATAAAGAAATAATCTCGATGTCAATTTCTAAAATACACTTACACACATTTGCATACTAATGATGGATTGCTTACCTTAATATACATATTAGTTTATAAATTCTTTACAAAAGGACTGCTTTGCTTCATGTGTTTAATAACGATTGTTATTCGTGATTCTCTCCAGTATTGTACCGCGTCTTGCGTAATATGACTTTAATGATAGTTATTTGATTACCGATAACTAATTCAAGGACCCTGCATGAATGTTCATACTTTAAGTCTGCGCAAATTCCAACGCAACCCTGACAGAACAGGTCGGTATTGATAGGGCCAATTAGCAACAAATCGACATTTATTAAGTTATTCTATAGACGTCAAAATAAGGTGAAAAGGACGATTATTTTATGCCAGGACTCGAAGTCTATAATACATGTACGGTTGGGATTGGTAAATTTACGAATTTACGTGGATCGCAATTTAATACGTATAAATGTATATAAAGGTGTTACAGTAGGAAAAATACTTCTGCAACAAACCCTTAATGTGTTCTATTGAACCGAATTTTCTGATAAGTATAAGGTCAACTGTACTTAAAAAGATACTACGCAAATATCGGATTCAAGCATTTGAATGTTTGACAAATGATATACTTAACTTCACTTGAAGTTTATTCATGATTACAGGAGGCGATATGTTACCTTTATTACATGTTTAGAAATGGTTGATTTGATTATGTGTCGTGGTTTAAAGGCGCACAATAAAGGTTGATGCAATACAAAGGTTTTATTTTACATGTTTATTTTTATGTTAAACGCATTTGACTTAAATGATTCAGAACCCCAAAAAACATAGAACAGAATAGAACAGAACAGAAAATTTATTGTTAACTTGAACATAAACAGTTCATCGTTGTTACAATAAACAATAAATCCCCCAAAAACATATGCTATAGGTACAGATTAAAAAACATTAACCTATATGAATGGGGTTTTTAATTAATGGTTTAATTAATGAACCAGTCAATTGTAACCACGCCCCCCCCCCCATGTCCGGGGGTATACCGGGGAAAACCGGGGAAAAGGGCCGTGTTTTTACTTTCCAGGTGGCCCCACATAGCGCCAAATTAAGCCGAGATTGGGCCTTATAAAGAGTCTCTGGGGGTGCGGGGGCATTTGGCCGGGGTTTAACCATCAGTTCGTCCCCACAGGGCGGGGATTTTACCCGGGGTTGGCTGGGCCGAAAGTCAAAATCCCGGCTATTCCCCTGACCTCGGCGGCCGTGGTTACAAATGACTGGTGCATAACCACAAATTCCCCTGTTTAAAATATTGCTCAATTCTATGCATCATATGTGTATGTTGTAAATGTTTATTTTTTATAAAGTAAATACTGTTTAAACCAAAAATATCGCTAAAATATCGCTAATGTTTGTGTATCTGTCCATTAATCATATACCTTGTTTGTTTTGATCATTAAAGTCAAAGGAGTTAAACATGCATTCAAAAATGAAGCAGTTTTTGTATCAACTTAAATTATGCGCCTTTAATGCTGTCGATGTCAGCTCATTACCGATTGCGATAGTAAAATACGGATTAGCATATTGAAGCAAAATCGTTAAAAGGTTGAGTTAAATTGTAGACACTTGATCGTTAGATAAATAAGATATAGATGTTGTTGTTTACGTTCAGTATTCTAAACAATTCTAATTTAATTGTTTAGGAGACCCAAAATAATCTATTTTGGTGTTTGCTAGTTGCCTTTATAGTAGCCAACCCGCACATGCGAGCTTCTACTGGACCTATTTAGTATACTTAATTATAAGTATCTTTCGTAAAGTTCATCCCAACCCTTGCTCAGCTTGTTTTGAGAAAACTCGGTAAACCTCGATTCCGCAAAAAACCTACGCGAGAGTTGGGATGACCCTTTCTCCCACCTCAGATAAGTAGATCCAATAATTTAACCATGCTAGAAACTCTTATCTTGCCCAAGGGCGAATATAAAATTCCCGTATGGAACTCCTTCTAATGTTCACCACATTTTAATTACCTCCCTTGTTGAAGACTGTCGTCTGTAGCATCATAGAAACCTTGTCGTGTGGCAATATTTAGAACGCTAATTAATTATTTTTCGCTTCAAATGTCACCATATAACAGTTTTCACGCACCTTTCAAGAAATAATGCTCCACTTTCCTCAGAACTATTTAAAGACGATTTGACTATTAACATTATCTGAATCACTGCGCGCATATCCATGACAACCACGACTTATCGCATATCCATACTCAATTATTTTCACTAAGCACAAAAGAGTTCCAGCAAAAAAAATACATTTGTACTTAATTTTGTTTAACAGAGATGGGATAAAAAGCATCTACCATAGCCGCTCGGGTCGGAATGAACCTATCTTACACTCTCGGCCATGGAAGATACTTAATATAATCTTACACGAGCGGTCATGGTAGATGCTTTTTGTCCAACCTCAGTTAAACAAAATAAAGTTAAATTGTATTTTTTCGTTGGAACTCTTATGTGCGTAGTAAAATCAAATGCGTATAGATTTGTGATAATCGTGTATGTCATGGATATGCGCGTAGTAATTCAGATTATGTAAATAGTCAACTCGTTCTGAGTAAAGTGCAGCATTATTTCTTGAATGGAGCGTGAAAACATTATCATGGTGCCATTTGAAGCGAAAAAAAAATTAAGTAGGAATCTAAATATTGCCACAAGACAAGGTTTCCATGATGCTTCAAACGACGGTCTTCAACAAGGGGGGTAATTGTGGGATGGCAATAAAGTAGGATTTCCATACGGGTAGTTGTTTTATCTTTGCCCGTGGGCAAGATAAGAATTTCTAGCATGGTCCAATTTTTGGATCTACTTAATTGAGGTGGGAGAAATAATTTATCTGAATATTAAATATTGCCACAAGACACGGTTTCCATGGTGCTACAGACGATGGTCTTCAACAAGGGAGGTAATTACGTGATCGCAATAAGAAAGTTGTTCCGTACGGGTACTTCTTTTATATTTGCCCGTGGGCAAGATAAGGATTTCAAGCAAGGCCAAATATTTGGATCTTCTTATCTAGGGTGGGAGAAAAAACAGTTAACGACTAAATGGAATTTTGGCGGTTGTAATCTGTTACTCAGTCGCATAACCATTTATTTTGTGTAAATACATCATAACAATCTTCAACCTTTTAGTGGTCTACATTATATTGAGTTAACTACCCACTAACTAGACCAACCACCGTTTATATCTGCATCTTCACCTGATTGAAATCAATAAAGGATGACTACTAAAATAGTTGTATTTAATGTCTTCTTATGGGACAACATATTATGTTGACTTCTTAGATATATATCCGTATTCGCTCGAGCCGCTACATTGACATACACATACACATTTATTACTGAATACGCAGTTTCGTATTTATTTCTACAAAGAATTATATGCGGTATGACGTACGACGGAATTGCATTTTTAGTAAATGTAAAAGGTTATGAGTATGCTTTTTCAAACATACAAGGTTTCATGTGACGCATAATCGTACTAGTAAATGCATGATCTACCGATTCACCCGACTAAAATAAAAATGACCGAATGCTGCTCTCCCAAAATAACTGTACGGCAACTTTGAACAATGTTGTTATCCCTTGGACAAAATATACTATAAAACACTAAGCAATGATTTGACGAATAGAAACGAAGTCAAATGAACACAACCATTTTTTTATTCTTTTATTTAAAGTTGACCAGAAGAACACACACAATACATAATACTGTTCAAATAGTAAAATACCGATTTTGTAAACAGTTAACACAAACGTTACAAACATTTAAGTGATTGCCCAATAGGACAAATAGTCGAAATTGTGTAATAAGAAATTGTGTCCTTGAAATGTAGACTAATTCAATATTAATGCTCTGTATATGTTAAGCAATTTTAAAAGGTCAAGTGATATCTATTCCTATTTAAATCGAAATCAAGATAGCATGCAAAACTAATAAATCACAATGAAGCGGCAGCCAGTTAAGTAATTGTACAGGACATTTAAAAGGAACACTTAAGCTTGCGCCCCATGGAGCACGCGCTAGCACTCGACCGAACCACGCGCTAGCACTCGACAGAGTCACGCGCTAGAACTCGACGGAGCCACGCGCTAGCAGTCCACTGAGGTGACCATGTGACTGCGCGTCTGGAACTCGCGTTGCCGGGAGGAATGTGTCGGTCGGGCGAGGCGGGCTGTGATGGCCGTCTGCTCCCTGTAGTCAATGTTGCGGAGGCCCAGGTACTTGGCATTGGACTTTTGCTTCTCCTGCAGCATCGACTTGTCGCTCGTGTTTGATATACCTGTCAGGTACAAAAATAAATATTTTATCAACAGGCAGTTTTAGTTTTATAAAGTAAAAGAGGTTTTTCTAAAATATACGTGTACTTTACAGTTCACGCAATTCGTCATGCTCCCATATTTATGGCAAAGCATTCTGAAGTAATAGGACCTCTTTTGATGGAACAGAGGCCACAACGCTTACATTTAACACGTCAAATATAAGCTAATACAAAGAAACAAGTATAATATATACGCCAAAAATCGCAGATCAACTTCTGAGTGCATGAAGTTTACAAGAGGAAAGTAACCAAAGGTGTTAAACTATTATAGTCCGACCAATAATAGCCTCCCTTTCAGGCGTTAAACCGCAGTTTAATATTAATAACCATACCAATCTTAATTGGCATGCATATTTTGATTTCAGACCAAAAAGGAGATGTTTCATTTAATACACATGACATTCAACATGGTACATGTCTAATAGAGCTGCGGTTTTTGCCTATATATTTCAGTTGTGTTATAATGATGAAACGTAAAAAATAATAATATTTGGATTTTTAAAAGGTGTAAAAATGGTGGAGATTTATAAATAAATAATACATAAATTTTCCATGCGTACATTTCTTTATTCGGAACTTATCGGCCATTTTCCATCGAAAACATTCTCGGATATATATATGGACGGTTAACAATGTCAGAAATATTAACATTTTACTACGCTGCAAGTAGATCGCTTGAACCTAATGACTTCAATCTTGGGAATCATAATTATTTATGCAATTATATAATTCATTCTCAATCATTGTCGACTTAGTCATACACAATACATGTTTGAACTTTAATAATAATTAATACGATACATCCGAGGTTGTTTTCAATTAAAAATGGCCGTGGAGTTCCGAATGAAATTTCTTATGATCTCTACTAGTCTCGACGAAACACGATACATATAGACTACGACTACTCAGCGGACGCTGCCTTCACGGTTTACCACGACGTATGTATGGACGCACGACGTTTGTCTGTGTTACTGTCACAATATAATTCGAATAATAGGGCTTATCTTACACACATTGAGATATATTATTTTACAATATATATCATCGGTTTATAGTAAACAGTAATCGTCTTTCTATAATAATTAAACGCCCATTATCACAGAATATTCTTTGCCCTCGCTTAATCTTTTAGTCCCATAAGCTGCGGTCGTGAGGTAATCAAACGTGAAACACTTTCAAACATTTTGTACGAAAGACCGGTTGTGATATTTTTAAATTCAAATTCAAATTGATGTTGAAATCGTGAATTTGATAAACAGAAACCATGAAATATTGAATATAAAATGTCACCACCGGTCTTCCGCATGCATGAAAATACACAGTGAAATATATTGTTTAATTCAAAAGATAAAGAACAAAACAGAACCGAAACAGTTTGGATCTGCAGCAGCCTCTGGATTGCTAGACGAAGTCTTAACCGCTGTACCACCGTGACCTTATGTAATGTTTGTAGGTTAAGATCGTTCATGTCAGTATGCTAGCGTTCAAGAGGCGTAATGCCGTCTGTAAACGCTTTTTTATTTGGCCTTGAGCCTCCGTCGGATTGAATAAAATTGCCTGTGGCTGAGATGATTTTATGATCGCTTGGAGTCGAAATGGACTTCGTGTGTGTTGCAGTCATATTGCAGTCACACTGATGCACCATTTTTAATGAAGGCATACGGTTGTATGTAGACTGTCTGCGACTTGGATGATTTCTTTTTTATTCTAGGTTATAGGCTGCAACTTATACACTCGTTGGTTAATATCTATTGTCTTCAGTGATTCATGACAAGCCCATCTTTATGAATCTTTAACAAGTCATTGATGATCGTGAAACCGGTTGGAGGTTATCAGCGAGAGTCTGACATGACCCTTGAGCGATCGCTCGACTAATCGGAGGTCATTTTAAAACAATCGATTGATTGGGTGTGAAAATTGATGACTACTTACGTAAAACGCGAGGACGAAATGGATTAAAAAGTAAACACGATCGTTAAAGACTTTCGTAAGCTCATTGTGCGACAGTATAAAGTTGATTTCAGAAAGCTTAAGACAACCGAGTATTGACAACCAATTCCGTAGCTGCCAGCTTTTTGTGCATGTACGACGGCTACCGTCGATAAATACCGTGCTAAAATATTATTAAACCCTAGTCGCATTCCAGCCCGGACATGTCTTATTTCAGCGATGTTAGCCTAGCAGTCACAAATTGATCTGTCTTCGACTGGTCTGTGGGTGGTGGGTGGTGTTAGAAGTTTATACTCCAGGTCAGGCTTGAGCACATTGAAGGGTCCCAGAGTGACAGTTCAACCACCGCACACCTATCCTGGGCAGACTATCAGGCGGTTAACCAGTATTAGGTGCCTTCACCTCTGCAAGTAACTGACAACTTCTGTACATGCCAGGGACAGTGGTACAGTGCGAATGGTCGTAGAAAGGATTTCATAACCAATCACAACAGAAAGACCTGGTCCGCCCGGGAATCGAAACCGGGTTGTCCGACTCACAATCCAACGCTCTACCGATTGAGCTAACTGGGCGGACGACTGGTCTGTGTGTTGTATATATAATACTTATAGCAAGATTGGTCGCAAGACATTGAGGAATTTGTCGTCCCATCGCCCAACACATAAGATTGACATGAACCAGTCGTGCGACTAGTCACATCTGGTCATGCGAGTGGTCGTAACCGGTTGAGCGACTGTGTGAGCGGCTATACAGCTTTCTATAAAGGCATATTTGTTTGTTTTATATTGTCTTATGTATCTTATTACACTATGTACAATACACCGTTGCAGCCTCTTCCACTCATTTTCTATTTATTATCTACTCTTACTTTGCCATTTAGTTTAAAGCATACTGCATAGGTAATAATTCATAACCGAACCGCTAGATATACCTCACAGAATAGGTCATCAAAAGTCAGTTTAATTGAACGACCGTCGGACGCCTTTTATGACGTGGATTGTCTTGCGCTAGTTGAACGATTGGCGTGTCTCATGATTGACCACGACAACGTTAGACCACCCGAAACAACTGGTACGAACATCCCACGCCTGTTGTCGTCATATCGTAGACCAGGTACGACCAGTTGGAAGTCTTAAGTAATATTCACCAAGTTGCACAATTCACTACATACAACTTGCGATAAGTCGAAAGATCACTTAAGATGCCGACCTTTGTCAAATACACGTTATCCTCTCACTCAATTATCAACGCTAAGTTAAAGATTCCTTTTTGTCTACCATTCTAGTTAAATATCTGTCTATTTTGTACTTTCCAAAAGATGTTTGGCAAAAATGGTGACTTTCGCAAGATGAGTTAATAAGTCTCGCCTGACTTAACTTTTATTTTTGCATCCAATGGTGACATTCCTGTATATGTTTTATATTTAATGGTGACATACTGATATATCTTTATCATAGAAAACAAACAAACAGGCATAAAACCGTAGTTCGGTTATAAGGAATATGTCTTGAAATATGTCCAGACCAAGTTTATTTGAAACTACTTTTGTTAGTGTACCCCCTACGTGCTTACCCTGGCTGGCGACAGTGGGCGTCGACAGGCGCTGCACGAGACCGTTCACGTCGTGCCTCGAGAGGATACGGAACGCCGGCGCGCGCGGGATCAGGCAACTGTACTCCGGCACAAACTCAGAGGACTTGAGCACGTGCGCCTTCAGCTTCGTGTTCTCCTCCTGTGGAAACTTTAAGGTTTAGTTTATAAGTAATTTAGATGTCCTGTATAATAGTACTACTCAATATTAAAGCCGTCGTCCTTTAAACTTTAGTTTATAAGTTGTTTAGACGTCCCGTATTAGAGTACTACTCAATGTATCTATACAGTTATTAAAGCCGTCGTCCTTTAAAGTTTAGTTTATAAGTAGTTTAGACGTCCTGTATTAGAGTACTCATCAATGCTTCTTTACCGTTGTTAACGCTGTGGACACTTTAAGGCTTAGTTTAGACGTGTTGTTTATGAGTTCTACCCAAAGAATGTATCTAGATACATTTGTTAACGCTGTGGACACTTTAACGTTTAGTTTATAAGTAGATTAGACGTGTTGTTAATGAGTGCTACTCAATAAAAATAACCAATTGTTAACGCTGTGGACACTTTAACGTTTAGTTTACAAGTAGTTTAGACGTGTTGTTATTGAGTGCTACTCAATAAAAATAACCAATTGTTAACGCTGTGGACACTTTAACGTTTAGTTTACAAGTAGTTTAGACGTGTTGTTAATGAGTGCTACTCAATAAAAATAACCAATTGTTAACGCTGTGGACACTTTAAGGCTCTGTTTATCAGTGGTTAAGGCGTGTTTTTAAGGTGTGCTACTCAATGGATTTATGTATTTTTAACACTATGGTCTCCGTCAGGTTTAGTATATCAGTGGTATAGACGTGTTGTCTTTGAGTGTTACTCAGTTGACATATATAGTTGTTAACGCTGTGGACTCCATAAGGTTATCTTTCTCAGAGGCTTAGACGTGTTCCAAAGAGTAATATTCAATGGACCAAGGGACTTTTAACACTAGGATTAATATGCATGTATTAGTGGATCAATACAGTTTAGGGCAGTTGGGAAGAATAACCTAGTTGTTAAATGTACATTCACTGGGATGAATGAGAACAATTTTGAATGTAGAACACGGGAACGTAAAACGATCAAATGGTTATTACAGCAACCCTTCTTGGTTCTTAACGTTTGCTATGCATACTCATGTTCCCCTGGAATGTGGACCATCACATGCGCCTAAAACATTGTGTCTTAAATATGTTTTAATCACTTAAGTTAAATGCATACTTTTAACACGCGCATTCGAAATATTACACTATTGTTAATTTGTCTATCATTTTACAGACTTTTCAACAACGTTTGCTTGGTTTAATCTCTTCAATACACGACACAATAGGTATATCCTAAGCAATTCGTCATTTACTTTTTTTTAAATTAAAAAACTTGTGATCAAATAATTGACGATAAGGCAATAGATAAACACGCCGTTCGCTCTTTGTAAACGCAGTCCATGGACCTTGTTATTTTCTAATTAAGATATCGCTACATTGGCATGAAATATTTGTTGAAATATAGATTAAACGATATTTTAATGTAATGAAAACAATTTAGATTAAATAAATCATCGTCAAAATCGTAACGATCCTGAGATATCTTTTAATTTAGAGAAATATCAATATTTCTTGCTATTTTATGTTGAGAATCGATGCGATTTGTCAAATAAGAATTTATCTGAAATGATCCTGCATAACATGATCAAATTCTTCTATCTTTAGTGCAACATCAATATCCAATTTTCCACCTATTTTCATAATACGACAACCTCTGGTGTTTAGAACCGTTTAACACAGTTGATGCCAAGTGATACTGCTGTATTTGTAACAGCATAAAATGACGGAGGCTCTTATACGAGTACATGTATATTAGATGGTTATAATTTGACGTATTAGCACTTAAGATCTCTGCATACTGTCCAAGATTGCTGTACCCGATTACCAATGATTAACATGCTATATATATATATATTTATTATGTTTATGTTGTTGCATATCCTGTATTCTGAATAAGTAATAAAACAAGTTTTGGGTTAAGCTAAATTGACAGCAGACGTCGTGAAAGCGTTTTTTTTTAAAGATAGAACAATGAACTAATCAGCTACACAGACAGTCAGGGACTGTTAATGATTGCCGGGTACTCACCGGTATAGTTATCTATCACGGCAACAAAACTATACAACATACAACAGCAACATCTATACCAATATACCTTCATTTTGAGTTGCTCCTGGGTGGGGTAAGGGTTGGAGTGCCTGTAGGAGAGGGGCTGGGGGAACCCACTGTATATGTGCTTCAGGTCACGCCTCAGTATTGAGTTGAACGACGTCTTAAACTCTCCCATTGTGATACTTCTCTCGGGGCGGGGTCCGGGGTGGTGTTAAATCGATACGACTGGTCTCTCGGGGCTGGGTCTGGGGTGATGATAAATCGATACGAACATAATTCCAATAACAAAATAATCACCTTGTAGTTCGTTATAATATTATAGTGCATCCCGTTTGGCTCAATATAAGCGCAACTAAAGAGTAGTTTACAATTAGTACTATAATTAAACACCTGTATCGTCATTTAATTTACCTTTAAAACCATACACTATATTTGCTTTTGTCTCACCATCATTGAAATAATAAAAAATACTTAGTTGTTTTACGACTCCTGATCTTAATTATATAAACTACATCACTAATAATATTCATAAGATCCTAATTATTCTCAAACTTAAAAAAAGTATGTATACCACTTTCAAAATTAGCATTAGTAATATATCAAGAGTTACTTAAACATTGAAGTAACGAATACAGTACCTTGATAAATGATGGTGGATTATACAGTGTAATCTGTATTGTCGACGGGGAATCCTCTAGTTGAAGATACAGAATCAATAAAAGTATCCAACTTAAAGAAGCGATTGCTAACTTGTGTGTACGTTTTCTGTTAATTATAGCGTATCCGCACTTTAAGAAAAACGGTATTTCACAAAACACTCACATTGTTTTACGCTTAGATTATATATGTCTTATTTCTTATTTGTCTTGTTGACATTTTAATTGTACTTATTTATTATTTATGAATGTTTCTTCGTCTTTTTGACTTCACTTTAGATAATATATTATATGTATGTCCATGTACAAATGTTCGTTTATTTAACCATTCAATAACGATTCTATTCACTATACGTAACAGAAGTCAGCTAAATTAAAAGGTTATCGCTAAAGAACTTTAAATGCTATTGTATTGTTTGAAAGTGTTTTCAACAAGCATTAAAGGATTTATAAATCTGCAATCAATAGTTCAGCCTTTGAGTATTAACAAAAGGTCCAATGTATGTTTAAACGTATTAATTTTTCTGTTAACCGATATTTTGGTCTTGAATATACTGTGAAGTGGTTTATGTGTTCGATAACAGATTTAAAATCAACACACTGATTGAAACAATCATTGTTTTCAGATAAGGTCTATTTTAGTGCACATTTCGGCCTTGTCGTAGATCTTTCAAGCTAATTGTGGATTAAATGGCATGCGTTTTTTTCTATGTTATAAATATCTTTACGATACGTGGATTGTTCTGTTCAATTATTATTTATATTTTTTTTTTATTTCCATACCATACGATCGACTAGACAGTTGTTTAAGCCATAACCTTTAATCCCGTACGCATTGATAGGTCAAAACCCGGTCGTTTGCATTAAGATGAACTTCTGTTGAAGCTTATATTCGCTCACATTAGCTAATTGTTTTCTTTTGTATCCCTGTTGTATCGCAGCGCATAGTGTGTAATGCACCAGTCAATTGTAACCACGGTCCCCCAGGTCCGGGGAATAGCGGGGACTTTGACTTGCGATCCAGCCAAACCCGGCTAAAATCCCCGCCCTGCGGGGACGAACAGGTGGTAGAATCCCCGCCAACCCCCTCCCCCGCCTCCAAGGGACCCTAGGTAAGGCCCATTCCCCGCTATATTTAAAGCGAAGATAAAACCACCGCATTCAACCGGCACTGCGGGGCCACCTGAAAGTTAAAAACACGGCCAATTTCTTCGGCTATCCCCGGTATACCCCCGGACCTGGGGGTGCCGTGGTTACAATTGACTGGTGCATAAGCGGGGAACCAACTCACAAACGTTAGCAGCAAGCATCTGTAGTCAGCCTAAGCTGAACTCAAGGCCGTTGCTTGCATACCATTCGTAGGAATAGATCGTGGATTTTGAACATTGCTGGCATATCAATATACACGCGTATTTAATTAAACAAAAAAACAACATATTTCAATATATCACGCCTCCAAGATAAATGACGCAACGCCATTGGTCCAGAACTGGTCACGCGTTGACCCCATATTTTCCCATATTGGGTCACCAAATTTATATCGTACCAAAATGGCGTCTAGTTTCCGATTCCGATGAATAAATGAAACTTTTAAACATTTTGACAGGTTGTCGACGTGATATATACGTTACGGGGTTAGTAGGTGACCCGATATGGGATATACGGAGTGCAGGCGCTTCGCACTCACCCGATATGGTTTCCTTTGCCCCGTATATCCCATATCGGATCACCTACTAACCCCGTTACTTATACATGATATCTAGCTAAAAGTTACACCAGAGTACGCAACTGCTTCATAAGAAATACAGGATAGTCACTTTTCTTTTTTTATTACGCTCAACACATTATACATGTGAACAGAGATAGACATTATATATTAAAATATAAAAACAACAAGTAACGAACCAGTTTTTCACTTAAGTGGTTTTATAAAACATAAGTATCGCTACTGAATGTGAAGGTTTGTAGGACCTTATTATTCCCAGATCATATTCTTCACAGGTCTTGGAAAAATAGGATCACATTCTTCTAAATCGTGGTAAACAAGAGAATCACATTTTTCACAAATTTTGTCGTTAGATAAATCTGATAATAAGACTGTGAAAATAAAATATAGAGGATCTTTGTTGATTTCAGTGTAAGATGGTATTTTATTCCACGAGTGTCATAGAAAACAAATTTGCTGTTTCGTTTGTGGTTATTTTTGGAGTTTTATCAGAGTTTTAATTTATTTCATTCAATACCCCCTTTTAAAAAAGGGTGTTTTCTACACCGCTACCCATGGGTCGCCCCTCACGCAAATTTATAGCTGATGACGTAGCTGTCATTTTTTTCCGGTAGTTGGACATAAAGCTCGATATTTTCTTTTTATTGTTTAGAATTTATAAGTCTTTTTTGTGCAAATATTTAATGAACTTTTATGTATGCATGTATGCTCCAAATAATAACAGTTAATTAACGAAAGCGATTTCAAATTTAACAGGGCATGAATTCATCCGAATTACTATGCCGCCATTTATGAAATAAAAATTTGAAAGGTCGAACGTTTTAGCAAAATAATTGCAGATAATCACTGGATTAAAACATGTTTCATAGTTTTAAAGTTCGTTTCATGATACATGGGTATTTGAAAAGTCATCCTTCACTGTCAGAGTTCAGTCTGGTCCGCTTGAAGACCTGTTGTTTTCCAAGTATAAGAAGAACACCGTAAGTTGTTGACAAATTTGGGGCGTGGGTGGGGTAAAAACATCAGTTAACCTGTTAATTGTTGTGTTCAGTTTCCGGGAGGTTCGTTTTACGTATAAGAACGACAAACAGTTCAAAAAGATATGATCGATGATACAACATCGTATTCAGGCATGTTTGTTTTCGTCTGTAATTTGTTTTGTATGAAAGCAATCGTTTGAATATTCCGCTTCAAAGTTCATGAAAACGTTTGAAAAACAGGTTTACCAGTTTTCTATTGAACGGTTAGTTATTAATTTCCATATATATATTATTATTGTAAATTGAAATACAAAAGGTTTCATAAGTTTAAATACCTTTTGTATTTCAATTTAACTTCTGGTTCAAAAAGTTAGTTTTGAACAAGGGGAAGTAAGTACAATGAATTTAAAAAGTAGTGATTAAAGTTGGTATTTTAGTCAGCAATGATAATTGATATTTTCAATTTTGTTATTTCACTGATAAACTCAATATTTCATAGAAACGCATAAAAGAAGAATAAATAAACCTAAAATAAAACAATGATTACAACTACAGCTGCTGCTACTGCTGCTGTACTACTACTACTACTACTACTACTACTACTACTACTACTACTACTACTACTACTACTACTACTACTACTACTACTACTACTACTACTACTACTACTACTACTACTACTACTACTACTACTACCACTACTACTACTACTACTACTACTACTACTACTACTACTACTACTACTACTACTACTACTACTACTACTACTACCACTGCTACTACTACTACTACTTCTACCACTACTACTACTACTACTACTACTACTACTACTACTACTACTACTACTACTACTACTACTACTACTACTACTACTACTACTACTACTACTACTACTACCACTACTACTACTACTACTACTACTACTACTACTACCACTACTACTGCTACTACTGCTACTACTACTACTACTACTACTACTACCACTACTACCACTACTGCTACTACTAATACTACTACTACTACTACTACTACTACTACTACTACTACCAATACTACTTCCACTACTACTACTACTACTACTACCACTACTACTACCACTACTACTACTACTACTACTACCACTACTACCACTACTACTGCTACTACTGCTACTACTACTACAATAATAATATTTTTAAATTTGCTCTATGTTATAGTTAGGTAACATAAACTGACATTTTATTGGAACATTGACAATGTATAATCGAATGAGATTGTATACGTTGTCAGTTACATGACCTGAAGTAATATCTCAATGATTAAGAATGGGCGGAATGATAAGCGTAGCGATTCAAATCATTCGAAATATTGGCAGACACACTGTCAACGCAAAATCTGACGCCGGGACCTTGAAACACCCGCTAAAATTAAAATAGTTGATGATTAAGCCTAGTACATAATGATTGCCAATTAGCAATTTCATTGGCTGAAAATGCATCCAATGAAAATCCATGATTTTCCCTATATTATAGCTGGAAACGGTTTTAAATTTATCAGTTCTACTATTTGAATGGAAGTGTGGTAACATAACATACACTTTGGTAGTTTTAGAAACCCCTGGGTTGGCACTGAAAGGTTACCGACCCCGAATAATACTGAATTTTAGTGTTTATCGACCCTTAACATATGTAAGAAGAAAGTTTCACATGTGAACTAAACACTAAAGAACAATGTAAAAATGTTACTTTTCTTGTAAGAAAAATTAATTTGGTTTAACGTCACACTGATTATGTATCCGATCAAGTGATCCGATACGGCATGGGAAGACAAACTATTCGGTGAAATGAAAAGAAAACAAACACGAGTAGATCTAGTAGATCCAGCATGTTCAGCAAATTTTGAAATAGCAAACCATTCAGTTTTAAAATCTTTAACCAAAGGTCTGATATAGCATAACCAAGCTTTGATTCACTGACATGTGTTTAAAAAAAAAACGAAGACAAACGCATGTAGTCATTTCCGGTTTGTTGTTATTTTACCTCAATATAAACAGAATCTCCTTTGTTAACAAAATGTATTCAAAACTGTAATACTATAACAATTGATGCAAATGATGTATGCGTTTACCTTTGCAAACGAATGAACTCGAAACTAAATGAAAAACGAAAATTGAACTATTTTAGTTTGGAGCTTTAAACACCCAATATTTATTGCGGGGACCCTAAAAACACATCCTCTTAACGTACAGAGAATAACGAGTTGGATACACACGCTCCAAAAGTAGTAGTTCTCCTTATATATTAACTAATTGTCTTTTCTCTAGTTTTACTCTAAGCTATATCATATATTATAGATATAGTAATTAATTTAATGATATGCCGAAACAAATCAAAAAGTCTCCTGATTTAGATTTTGAACCAAGTAAATGTTCAGTTAATATTGTTCACTCTAACATACACATGCAATCATGCCATTCCAATATGGAGATAAGACACGGGTGAGGCCATACCAAACTAATTGTTTGTTTAGCGTTAGGGTCATGCTCAAAGATAATAAAACAACTTTTATTTCAATTTCTATATGACCTAATCTCTAGTTTTCATTTTTTTGGAAAATATTATATAACACATTGCCCGGTAAAGGCTGTTGTTTCTTTCGGGCTCGAAGTCACCAAGCCTATCACCCAGTTAACGCTTAACATAGAGTTTATTATTCTTTATAAGTTAGTATGGCCTAAGGTTGATTAAAATTGAATAAGAAATGAGACAATGAAAACCGGATTTATATTACTGTTGTGTTTGTCTCTTTTGGAGGGATATTGTGAGTATACAGCGTATATTTTGAGTACACTACTTTTCTATACCAGTGTGTGTATACCACGTGACAAATTGCGTCCTAAAAGCATTTTGCTTCGATTGTAGATTTTAAACAAAGATAACTTCACGATTTCTTCTTCATTTTAAATGAAACATAGCGCATTGTACGCCGTTTACGGAGCCCCACCTTCGGTCTTTTACCAGAGTTTGATTGAGAGTGTAATTTCTTAAAATTCTTCGACACACCTTTTCACAATACAGCCGTCTGTCAAAAACATTATTTTGGAAACAGGTTTGTCGAAGGGTTTGATGAAACTAATCACCTTATAAAACTCTAGTAATAAAACGAAGGCGTGGGTTTTTAAGCAGCATAGACTGTCCTTTGTTTTATTTAAAATAGCGTAGTAAAAGAAAAGTTATCTTTGTTTAAGTCTTTATTTTAAGCAAACTGCTGCCTTCCGGCGCAGCATGTATGACGTCATTTATCACGTGGTATATATACACACACTGTATACGTAAATTATAACGATTTTGAAGAGCGATATTTTGTGTATACAACGTATTTTTTAATACACAGATTATCTATACCTATATTGTGATGCATTTGAAATCGGCATTTCTTTTAAGGACATTATGTGTCACTCGCTTAATGCGTGTTGGCCTTGATATTGTGCCTCTTTACAGGGTCTGTGTCTTGGCTTGTCCCTGTAGTTGTCAATGTTTCTAAATAACTGTTAATTTGTTGTTGTTTTTTGTGAACAACGTTGGTTTTTTTGTTACTCAGCATGTTCTAATTATGAACCTGCATAGACGTAACAAAACACAGATAGGCACTGTACAGGATGAACCACTCATTTAAGATCTAGTTTCACGCCATGATATGCACTATTAAGAGATATTTATCGGCAACTGTTCGCGTTTTTCACCGACGGTTCCAAGGCAGTTACCCCACCATGTATTAATAACGCTATATCGGTGTCATGTGTTTGTCTATATAGGATATATCATGAGACACCATATACTAGTACTATGTTCATGAATTTCCTAGTAAGCGAGCCCTTGACAAGATACTTATTTCATCAACATACAGTAAAACTGCTGTCGTTCGAACAGGCGGTGGTTCGACAACCGGCGGTCCCTAGAGGTCGATGCTTGGGCCCGAACATTATTCCTTCTATTGTCATATAAAATATACTGACGCTGCATCGAGACCGAAATAAGTCGTGGAGTCGTGCACAATAGCCGGTCCCAAAAACAAAAATCATGTACAAAACCCGAGTTGTATTAAATTGTCAATTTAATGATGACCAGTGTCAAATTCATTTTGATAAAAGCCTACTTGTTTCACATGCACTGTTGTTAGGCCGAATACCCAAAACTGATAAAGTAAAATCGTTTCCGCGCTATAATAATAACCGAGTTTCCGCAAAACATCCTGCGCGTGGGTCGGGATGAACCTATCTTACACGAGCGGCTATGGTAAAAGTTTTACAAAGTGGCGACCATTAAAAAGGAATTCCATACGGGCATTTTATCTTCGCCCGTGGGCAAGATAAGAATTTCTAGCATGGTTAAATTATTGGATCTACTTATCTGAGGTGGGAGAAATAATAATAACTAAGCTTATTAGTTCCGTTTAGCTGATTAACGATTACTGAGAGGTATCCAGTAAGAATCACAACATTAACACTATCAATGGTAAGAACATACGTCACGCGCGCTTGCTAAAATGGTTCCATGCGTACTAGGGAAACGACAACAAAGCGGGCATTTCTTTTATTTTTTACACTTTTTCCCAACATAGTCCCATAATGAAAGTGCAGTGTATGTGCAGTAAGGATTCATTTCTGAAAGTAACTCTTCGAAAAAGCCTGAAAATGGAATAAGTATTTTTTTCTTAATAGGGTTCCCTCCCGACGGAATCATATTTCTTTAACTAAGTGAACATAAACGATAGTTATATCTGTCTATCTAAAGGCGAGACAATCTCGCTAAATTGCTCTCTGAATACTGTGAAATGGTTGTCGGACTTTTTTCATGAAATCAAGGGGAATTACCACGTATTTCTCTTCTGGTGTAAATGGGTTTGAGCTACTTTATTCAATTTAATCTTAAAGCTCAAAACAAGTTGAGAAATAAACACATGCATTGCTTGATTTCCAATTAAGATCTTTACAAATATGCGGAGTGATATTGCCTTATTACACTATGTTATATTAGGTTAATATGGAAACAAGGCTTGAGATAAAACGTTGTGTTTCTCGTTGAGTGCCTGTAGGCTCATCGATAAATCTTTGATTGAATTCTGGGCTCATCTTTCAAATTTTGAATGTAAAAATTGTGATAATATGAAAATCACATGCGTTTATGAATATGGCTCCAGTTGTATTGCTTCTTGGCGTTATCATTTTACAGATTGTGATTGCCGGGGTGGATGGGTAAAAAATGGCCACACTTGTTACCATTTTAGTCATGATACAGAGAACTGGATAGACGCCAAGGTATGTATGTTTAGTTATGTGTTGTTTCAATTGCAGTGTAAGTATTTCAGTTTGAGGGGTATATTTTATACCGTTATACAGATTTTAATTTAAACATTCGTATCAATAAAAACAACAACGACTATATTTACTGCATTGTTATAAATCTGGTCGTCGTCTCGCCTTGCTCGTCCCGTCTTTTATATGAACAAATGTAAAAGGTACCCTTTTACGTTTCAAAGGGTCAGATGTGGAAAGAAATCCATCCGAAATGTGAACAAGACCTGTAGCCAGAAACCACCCGGATCTAGTAAAAATGTACTTGACAAAAAAAAACGTTCGTAGCTTAAGTACAGTTTAACGTATTTGAAGTGGTTTAAACAAAGTGTCAGGATGATGGTGACAATCTCGATAGTGTGCTTCGATTGGGTGATGCTGAGGTCAAATTACACATTTGTACGGAAACCGGGTTGCCACTGCTTATAAATACTGTGAACGAATGGGGGGGGGGTGTATGTAATAATAATGATCAATATTCAGAGGACAATTTAAACCTAACTTCGCCAACTATCAACATCACGGACACATTGACAAAATAATAATCAAAGTGATAGGAAACCCGTTTGCCATTGCTAACAAATACTTCAAACGAGTGTGGGGGGACACAGAACAATCCAGTTTCCAGACGACAATTCAAACCTTACGTTACCAACAATGAACATCCCGACCACACTGACAACTTAAATTATCAAATTGATATGCATTTGAAACAAGTTCTTTATGTCTTTCAGCTAGTGTGTCAGGCACTGCAGGGCTCGTTGGTGGTGATAGAATCACAGCAGGAAAATGACTTCCTGCAGAACCAAATACAGTCTCTCAACCGTATGTATAACACTAATACAAACATGTTTGACATTGTACTCCTTGAGAAGGGTGAGGAATTTCAAACTTGTTTAACCGCGCTGATTTTTCAATAAGAGTTCTATCCCATTTTAAAAGCTATAATGAGATTGTTTATTTCTTGTATTGTTCTGTTCTTATTTTTCAGTTTTATTTTTGTAACATTAATATGATGTCCTGTATATCGATCGTTTGTGTTCTCCCATCATCATTTCATAGCAATATGCTTTCCATGCCGTCAAAAAGAAAACTGTGGATAAATGTTACTGAAATTGTCCTTATTACATTTTATCTATTGAAACTTGTAGGGGTGTTCATTCATGTCTTTTATCTTTTCATCATTTAATTTTGAGTGAAAAATGGGTTTCAGAGAAATTAACTTTATTCTAAGCCGGGTATGGCAAACCCATACGTGCAAGGGATATTAATATCCTATATCTTGCCATGAATCAGTTGGTATATATGACCAATACAGAAGTTGAAATACCAAATTTAATTAAGACATTCTGCTGTTTAATGAAGATTCTTATCTGCCCTCTTACTCCCAAATAAAATTTACCACAATTAATACAATTTTGTATATAAATAAAAGGATGAATAAGTGTCGAAAACAATGGTACTTATAAGAGATACAGAGTTTAATTTTAAAGAAATGTACAGCAAACACGGTATTTCTACCTTATGAGACGATAATGAATCACAGATAATAGTTTAGCACTCACTAGCCACCGTCCTCGGGACGAATATTTCCATCCGGACAGTTAAAACATAGTAAATGTTGATAGTTTATTTCTTCACCAATGCCGGTTTGAAACTATTTCAATGTTCATTTAGAGCATGTAACCCCAACATGTTCATTAATAACTGAGCTAGCCTTGACTACTTATTTCATTTTACATTTAATCTAATACCAAATTAGTTGTCCAATATGCTTGAAAAGGGACACTAATATTGTATGATGTTCATACAACTTTTATTGGATAACCCTCTCAGCCCTAGAGAACGAAAGTTGGATGGAAACAGCCTATCTACGTCTTTGGAAATACACTTTAAAAATAGGGAATAATATGGGATAATGTAATAATTGAAACACAGCCCGTTTCTCTTTGGAGCATAAATAGATCCCTTATATGCCGCCTTTTCATCATCATAGTACATGACAGTTCACGCAGACATGGAGGATGAATGCATTTGGTTTGAATGAGAGACATGGAGTTTTGCACCCGTTTGCCATACAAATAATACAAATAAAGGGGAATGGGACAGTGTATTTTTTGGACACGTTTAGTGTCTATCCGAAGCATTTATCTTAATAAACCGCCCGGTTTTCAGAGGATTAGTACGTGACAGCCCTTTTAGTCATAGCGGAAGAATGCAACGGGAAAATCTACACTTATGGTATATAAAACTGAAGTTCATAGGACAATGCAGTTTTAAATAGTTTTGAAAAATAGCTCGCTAATATTCCGCGAGGATTGGTGATGTGGCGATATCGCAAATATAGTGGAAGGGACTTGGGGTTGGATTGTTGATCGAAAGTTTACACAGTATAAAAACATAAGGATCATGGGCCTTTAACTCCCTTATATCCCTCATTTACAGATGAGTGGTACTGGACAGCTCTCTCAGACATGGAGGAGGAACACAATTGGGGTTGGATGGGAGACAGGAAGACGGCACTCGTGTACTATACTAATTGGGATCATGGGGAACCGAGCAGTTCAGACCAAGAGAATTGCGGCGCCATCAAAACTAATGGTCGTTGGAAGGACATCCCGTGCCATCTGTTCGGATATTTCATTTGTGAAAAGCCGGATGAGTATGACCTCTTGTATCTGTTTTTTAATACTTCTTGTGATAACCAACACATCTAAAACAATGATTAACCATTTTCAATTATTGTATTCTGAGAATGCTAGTAGCCTTTTCATGAGCGCCGTATGAGATTAACAAGTTGAAAAAATACAAAATGAACCTGTTTCAGTGGTTCAAGCCCCTCACCAATGGCATTTGATAAATAATATAGTATAAATAATAAGTTTTGTATATGCTGTTTCAAGAAAAAGTCCGATACAGATACGCTAGACATTGTATTGCTTTTTGTTTAACTATACAAATGAAATATACATATGTTTTTTTAAACAACACATGCTTACCTTTTGGAGAGTGATACTTATAACAATTCTTACATCGAAAATATATCAATGATGATTAAAGTACAATTAGAATGCCCCCAATTTGCTAAGAAATACCATATGTTATATGTAAATTTAAAATGTTCATCAGAGATGTATATAATTATTTTATTTGAAAACTGCCCTTCCAAGAATGATTACAAAAATAAGCTTTTTCACCCACAAACTCGAAACTCTAGAGTAAAAAGATATATTACCAATGTTTTTGTTTTTATAATTCATATGAAATTTTAATTCAATGTTATTGACAGGAAAATCAAAGTTTCAACACATCTCACACAAATAATTCTCTGCTAGCATTTCCTGATTAGATGTTAGACCAATCAATATATACATTGTCTTGACTTCAACATAAGTAATTTAAATGGAAATCCCAATAACTAATAAGCTCTGACAAAAGACAACACACAGTAAGGGTATAGTTTAAGACACTAATATTATAGTTGACAATCCTTCAGTGTTTATTCAGTACATGTATATAGATACCTCATAAATGTCTCACAATAACACCTTTTCATAGTATGCAACATCAAAAAGGGATGGTCAAAATCATTATTATATATAAAATTGTTTTTTTTATATAATTGTTTTAAAAATAAATGTACAACACATTTTTTTTAATTGTGTAAAAAAACAATTTCCATCATCCCTAACCGGAACTGTCACCAATGTGCCATTAATTGTCTTTTCTGTATAACATTATTCGGACTGTTTATGGAGAATTTGGCAGTGAGATGTTCTTCAACCAAAAACTGTTATATTTAGATAACAAATGGAATAAGGTAAATTAAATTGAAAATTGATTTGATGGAAGCAGCTCTAATCTAGAACAGAACGTACACCATGAGATACATTTGATTCTCTGAAAAAGCAATTGTTTCATGGTATATGTTTTCTTTCAGAATGGATGTCATCGGTTAATCCTCATCTGTATTACTCTGTACATTCTAATAAACTTTTGCAAAGCAGGTTATTTCCTTCATATTGCTTCCTTGTGTTCACATAATTAATTATGCGTACGTACGTGGGTAGTTCAAGAATATCGTACACATTCACTATCGCACACGTAGTGAAGGCCGAATTTATTGTCATATATTTACATAGCCACTGCCATTCCTTAAATAAACTGCCTTTTGGCAATTGCGTTTATCAAAAGATGTTTACATTTTACGTTTAAAAGTGATTTAAAGTGGTTGATATTTTCCCGCGTTATTGTGACGTCATTTGAAAAAAAATGCTTCGGTTACAGTTGGGTCGTTCTATTTACAGAATGGGTGCGAAAGGGTTACTGAAATGTTTTCTTAAATGAATTGAAGTATGTTTTTAACAATTATTGAATGTAATAATGAACTATTGGTGTAAATATAAGTAATGAATTGCGGGGTTGATGTCATTATCGGGGATATGAACGCAATTGGGCTGGTCAAAGTACGCGTGGAGTCCGTCGGACTCCACCCACTTTGACCAGCCCAATTGCGTTCGTACCCCGATAATGACATCGATCCCGCAATTCATTACTTAAATGTAACCTTCAATTGTTGGCAACATTTAAGATAATAATCTCAACAACGTACAAATAAACATATGTTTGAAAAACATGTTTGCAATAAAACCTAGGATACGTAAAAAACGACGTCAACGTGTCAGTTGTATGAAACTTGGTGTTTTTGAAGTACCCACTGAACTAAGGGTTCCTCTCTCAAGTTTAATTTCATATGTAGCGGTCAGGCAATTCTTAAGTATTCACACTTACTTCCAAATAATATGTATTACAATTGATACAATTGTTTTAATTAACCGAAAAGGATGAATAAATGTCGAAAACATTGTGTATTATGAAGAATACCGTATTTAATTTGAAAGAAAGGTGCAGAAAACACGGCATTTCTACCTTATGAGACGATTGTTGATCACTGTAAATCTTTAAGGACCCATCGGTCATTTAATACTAGTGCGTTTTCACTAGAAAATAGAAACACAAACGTATAAACACCACATACACAAATATATACTGTTTGCATGTATATACAAATGATGATTTAGCATCGCGTATAAGTTGTATAGCAATCGGACGTCAACAATGTAAGCTCTCATTTGTTTTCTCGGACATGTAACACAATTGGGTTCGGACAGGAAGACTATTCTCGTATTCCAATTTTACTAACTGAAATAAGGGGGATCTTAGCAGTTCAAACCACCAGAATTGAGGCGTCATCAACAATAATGGCCGTAGTAGGGACCTCACTTGACATATAATTCGAATTATTCATTTGAAAAAAAGCATGATAAATTTGACCTTTTATATCTGTTTCTTAATAACTTACGTGATAACCAACATTTATTAGACAACTGATCATGTTTGGCCTATTAATCTGTCAGAAAAAGTATACGCGTTATTTAAACTTCTAAAACTATTCAAGGTAATTTGCAATTCAGAGATTGGTTGTATTTTTGTCGTTGTTAAAAAACGTAAACTAAGTTCGTTATGCTCCGTTGATCCCGATGCTTTGCCACTCGTGCAAATATGTTTTTTTTTATGACACTCGTGGAATAAAATACGATTTTACACTAAAGTCAACAAATATCCTCTATATATTCATATATTACCATGTTATGCAAAATAATTTTGCTCAAAACAAGCATGTATTGCATTAAAGACAAGTTAATCTGAATAAATATTTAAGGGTAATATGGCTTGCTGTTATGAAATTTTACAAACGAAAAGTCCATTCATCCGCCATCTTGAACATTTCTCCATGGCTGTCATTTTACAAAAAGTAGGTCATTTTCGGTCGGGTCATTTACACATCGTATTTTAATGTGTCTGCATAAAGGCTCTTTTCTATCAGATCGTGCTTACAAATTTATATTATAATTATTTTGTTTCGGAAACCCTTACTTCAGCACTCAGTTAGAAATGTTTTTATTTGGAACCTCAGCCTCTGATGCATGTATCTATTCCCGGTGAGGTTTTTTTGGTTTGTAGTAGGAAAACTATTCCCACACAGTTGCGGACTTTGCGCATTGATATATCACTGTAAGAAGGGATTTCGAGCTGTAAATTGTCAACATATTTTATGTTGGCCCCGTCCAAAAAGGCGTTACTAAATGAAATCGTGCAAGAAATATATTCTTGCTGAGAGGTTCTGTAGAAATTGTAAAGCTTTATTGAAATCTAATGTCCTTTTCATGAAATGTTGGTGTTCAAAAATTGACAGTTTTTCGCCTAATTTGAAGTAATGCAAAGGGTTGATTATTGTAAATGCAGAATATATGAATAAAGATGAAACATAATAAAGGCAGAATAAGAACTTTAACGTCTTTCATGAATAACCAATGCTATAAAGAGAGTACCTTTTAGTAGTAAATTAGAAAGTTATTTCAATATTGTGTTTACTATTACGCATGCCAGTACATTTTGATTGAGTGAGTCACATCTTTGTGGAAATGTGTTCTGTGAATTATGTAGTCAAACATAGCTCTTCCAAGGTCCTCTCTGTCACGTAACAGAATAGAATGTGACGTAATACGTTATATTTAAGATATAATTAAGATTTAATTAAATGGATATGTGTCTACATACTGTATGTTTAGTAATGTAGGGCATATTTTATTGACATTTGAATATGAAAATGGTTGACAGCCGACCTGGTACAAATGTACAAAATGGTCATGTTAATTACAAAAACGTGTATTCCTTGGGTTGTAAAGCTGCCATATTCAGACCACAAATTAGTATAAGAGAAATGATTTTGGATGTAAAAGGACAGTTGGCTTAGACAAGGCAAGATAAGCGGCCTTGGGTCCTTAATGGACGGCAGTTAGAATGTGAGATTACCTTAAATGTCATGCTGTATTATATACTGATTATTATACTTAGAAAGATCGTGGAACAATAAAGACTTAGAACACTTGAACAGTTGTTGGTTGGTTACTGAACGAACTATCACGAAAGTTAAGTGAACAGTAGCATTACGTGACACGTAAAAGTTTGGTGCCGTCTGACCGAAGATATTCAAGAACAGGGTTAACGTGGAACACAACGGGGGAGTACTTATGACTATTGGATCACATTTGGAATGAAGAAGAAAAAGGTACATGATGACAACTGCGGTTTGAGTGACTATGGACATTGCAGCGCGACCAGGCCACAGGACAAAAGTTAGTGACGTTTTATTACTTTGTATTTCTTGCCTAGATATGACATGTGTTGCTATAATTTTGGGATATTTAACGGGGCAAAATTTTAAAGTTTTGGATAATAAATGCAATCAGAGCAAAGCTGTTCTTTTGAAAGAACCCCTAAGCAATCTAATTTCTGACTTAACAACGTTCCATATTATTTAGTACAATAAAACCATTTGATTTAAATAAGAATAAACTGAAGAATGAGTATTTAAGGTAACAAAGATAAAGATATTGAGAAATTCGATAAAAAAAAAGTAAAACAGGTGTGAAAAAAACGTTGTTAAATGCAAACGAAGAATCATTTAAGTACATTATTGAATAACTAGATGAAAAAGAAAACTAAGTCATTTAAGGACATTAATTGAATAATTAACATGGAAAGAAATGTAATTAAAAGAATTTGAGTAAACTTATTTAGCAGGTCTAACATTAATGAAAGTTGCATAAATACAAAAAAAAATAATGACTTATACTCAGGGTTTAGTGCAAACACTGAAGATAATACAAAATGAAATATTTTTTATGTCGAAGAAGGAGACAAATGGCAGGTTTCATTACTTCAGTTGTCATGTAACTGTAAATAATTGTCAAACACATCAGATAGGTAAATGAATGCAATGTTACCTGTAATTAACTTGACATTAATGATATGAAATCATTAAAATTAAGTAAGTTTATAGTCTTGTAAATAATTGTAGTATTTTGTCAATATATCATTTTATATCATTTTGAGTAAATTGGTGATGGTTTTAAAGTTGTAAAAATCATATAAATAAATCATTGTTTGGATCATAGTAAGGTCTGAGAGAGAAAGCGTGCAAAACGAAAAGTAATTTCTTAGATGTCATTATATAAGTGTATCGCCTGAATACGGCAAGTAATTTTCAATTTCGAAATCACTAATAAAATTGTTTGTTAGGTAGTAAGTAATCTAATTAAATTATTTAAGTAACTCACAGATTAGTTTGGTAAAACTAATGAATCAATTATAAAGTTGTAAGTTATCCGATGATAAGCATGATGGTAACATGTTAAGCTAGAGTTTAGCTTTCTTATAACTGTGAAGATGTACAAAGTTGTACAAAGATAAACAAAGATAGTGGTCAAGAAAGACCAGGTTTCTTAAAAGTGATTGGAGATGATACGTTCAAGATATTGAATTTCAACAAAATTGTTGGACTCCTGTGAAGTCACATTAGGGTGTGAGTTATTTAATAAATTAATTGAATCACTTATGTATTAGTTTTCTTAAAATAATGGACTACTTATGAGCTAACATATAAGCTTTGTAAAATATTGCATAAAAAGGTTCTTAATAAAATAAAATGCTGTTCATAAAAACAAAACGTTTCACAAAAAAAACAAACTTAGGTCAAACATTCATTAAATCAAACATACGAATACTTACGCACAGATACAGTAATTAATTATAAATGGGGCCACTTTCAAAATATAAGCCTGCTTGAAAATATCAACACAAAATTTCATGGTAATAGCAACACCTATGTCAATGAAAGGTAAAAGTACAGGTAATATGTCACGTGATACGAACAGTCAATATCAACATTATTCTTCAGCGGATATCGAGATAATATACCTAGTGGCGATATTGTGTTAAGTGGTCATCGGTGTTTCATAAAGGATCGAACTATATTCTGGTATTGCGTATGTGATGTGCTAACCAATTGGTTACACTTCGGAATATCCAGAGGAGCTAAGCACACATTCTCGTATGACCTGTGCTCGGCTTGACGTCACATGATCAAGTCTTTAGGACCGTGATGATTCCTGTGTGATGGACAACACCAACTTGAGATCGTTAGCATCTTCAATAACATGAACACTTGCACACATATATCTAAGTACACTTCAAGAATTAGCAGTCGTATAATGGCAGAACATTTCGAGTCGGTGGGGACATTCTACAATCAAACAACCCCTTGGCTATAAACTCTACATCTACAACAACAAGGCAGCAGCAACAACAACAACGATGATTCCCTGTCTTCAGAATGATAACATGAAAAGCAGTGCTACATAAAACATTGACTAAATACCAAATTTGACAACAGTTCTGTCAGTGTTAATTACTTGTACTCAATCTGCAGTGTTATTTTCTAATTGTTAACTATGTTTATTAATTACCTGAGGGCTAATTACCAATTAGTCTATATTATGTCAGACATTTTGACAAATAACGTGTCAGTTTACTTTCTATTGCTTACGAAAAGAAAATCTTGCATTAAAAAGGGACGGTATCTATACGTATCTATACAATTCGATATCATTGTTTGGGATTTAGGCACAGATTTTCTTTTGCGTATTTTTTGTCGAAAATACAACTTGATCATCATTGTTTGGGATTTAGGCACAGATTTTCTTTTGCGTATCTTTTTTTGTCGGAATTACTTTTTTATTTTTTTATTATTATTTACCTGTTTGGGGTTGAGAAACATATTTACTTACGATTTTATTTATCTATTCAATTATAACCATTGTTTGGGGTTGACGCAAAGATTTTCTTAAAAATCTTGATAAAAAAAAGGACGAATGTCACGTAACAGAATAGAATGTGACGTAATACGTTATATTTAAGATATAATTAAGATTTAATTAAATGGATATGTGTCTACATACTGTATGTTTAGTAATGTAGGGCATATTTTATTGACATTTGAATATGAAAATGGTTGACAGCCGACCTGGTACAAATGTACAAAATGGTCATGTTAATTACAAAAACGTGTATTCCTTGGGTTGTAAAGCTGTCATATTCAGACCACAAATTAGTATAAGAGAAATGATTTTGGATGTAAAAGGACAGTTGGCTTAGACAAGGCAAGATAAGCGGCCTTGGGTCCTTAATGGACGGCAGTTAGAATGTGAGATTACCTTAAATGTCATGCTGTATTATATACTGATTATTATACTTAGAAAGATCGTGGAACAATAAAGACTTAGAACACTTGAACAGTTGTTGGTTGGTTACTGAACGAACTATCACGAAAGTTAAGTGAACAGTAGCATTACGTGACATCTCCTAACAGTACGTACAACTCTCGTCAAAATTGAACTGAAATGAATGAATATACTTGCCAGGAGAAGATCAAGGGTTTGACGTTCCTGTCGGCTCGACCTTGGCCGTGATTCTTTTCCACATAGAATAGAAAATGTAGCTTTATACGTGGTCTCAGGATAAGGAAAACATGGGTAATTTGAGAATAATTATTGTTTATTATTCTGGTGTAAAGTATGCATACTTTTCTACTTTATGACTTAAACAGTTTACCTGGACAATTTAACCCTCATTCTTCTAGTGCTAGCCGTGTTTGATACTAAACGTGTTTGAATATGATCAAAACAATCTCGACTATTCTGCTTTATAAGTTCACATGCTAAGAACTGAATTGCACATGCAATTAGTTCACATGCTTATGAATTGGCGACACAAAGGGAACGCCCTCATAACATGGGACTTTTCAGAATTTGCATATATTTTAAGTTCCTATCCTTAATATGTTTAAAATTATGAACGGCTTTGAATGCAAATATACTTTATTTTATGAGTTCCATCACTCTTTATCAGCATTTATAACAATTAGAAAAACAAAACCTTAATACTTGCACTGTAATCTTCAATCGCCTTTTTCTTATTTGGTGTACAAAACACTTAATGCTCGTCTTCTTTTTTCCTTTTCAATAAAGTGCGTACGTCGACAATTAGTAAAGCCCAAGTTATTGCCGTATATTTGTGTATTGTCTCTGAAAAAAACGATTATGAATTACGTCGACGACGACAACGACATCACGGCTTTAACACTATCCCGACCTGTTTCATAGAAAAACAGACGATTTAAAAAGAATCTTTAAAATCGGTGATATGCAAAAGAAAACTATGAATGAATTGAGATATATTTAATGAATCTCGTTGACAATGTATGAAGTCGTGTCAAAGTTGATTGATGTTTGTAGATAATAGTTGTTATAGAGCAGTTTATAATTGAATGATTAGGATGTAGTTTTTTATAATTGAATGAATAAGATGTAGTTTTTTATAATTGAATGATTAAGCTTTAGTTTTAAGAACTGAAACTAAATAGGCCTAACTGTTTCTATTTTAATTTCAAAACGATTTCGGCTTTCATCCATTGTTTTTCACTACTACGTCTTCGTTAATTAAATTTTGTACAAACAATCATAGCTATGTATGTTGACTTTAACATAGTTCATTTGGGCTAAGCTTTCACGATGAAAATAACCGTTAGTGCAGTTTTCTTGATGTATTTAATAAATGCCTATGTTGGCAGGAGCAATGGATATGGATACTATTCATCAGGTGGCAGAACCATCGTCAAATACAACAACAACATATGTAAGTGTTTACAGCTTTGGTGGAAAACTATTGAATATTGTATATTTTAATAGCTAGTTCAATTGTTGAGATCAGTCGTCTAGTGGTATCACCAAGAATTTGCACATGCACCGTTGACTAATTTATTAATTGCATCAGACCTCTATCCTTAAATGTTTTATTTTCGATTGCCAACCCGGTGGGTAGAACCGAGTCACTTTCGCCCTGTAAACTATTCAACATTAAGATTTAACGAAACCATTATGGTTCAAAGTATTTTTCCTTGCTTTTCAAGTCTCTTCAAAAAATTGTGCTATCACATAAATATAGATTACCCCCCGAACGCTGTCTTGACACCTAATGGTGTTTAATTGACTTTTGGCAAGAATTAAGATGAACATTGCGCGACAAAGTCAATGCAAAGCTTAACTCTAGGACGAGAACGGTCTGACTAACAGAACATAAGCCAGGCACAACTCTAAAACGGAGATAGCAGTTTGCTGCAACAATACGTGGAAACGATACGTGGAACTTTGTTGAGAGTAGGCTGTGACTCAGCATAATATGAAAGAAGCTTATATCCATGAAGTGACAATATGTAACAATAATTAGAGATGTACAATAAAAAAACGTACGTACACATATCCAAGGGCAAGTAACTCTCTCATGTGTCACACAAAATTCACAAGAGACGTTTACCGATCGGTTGGAATGTATTCCAAGTATCAGCGTTACATATCTGAAGTGTGGGTAGTTCCCTCGAAAAACTCCAATATAGCAAAAAGATAAACGTCATTATCAAGAGCATTCAAATCTAAGAATAGATTGCCATGGGTCACCAAAACATCGCCATGCATAACTACCCATCAGGGTATTTTATGTGTTGAAGTATCAGATTGATTTCTCTATACATGTCGCAGTACGGTCGCGCCACAATTTCCAATAAAGCCAAAAGTGTAAAAATGATAATCAAGGTCAGGGAACTCTTAGATGAGATAGATGTTTGTCAAGAACAATATGCCATGCATGACTTCACACCATGGTGGTAATGTGTGCCAATGATGAGAGTTATATTTGAAAAAGTGGAAGTAGTTTGCACCATAATCTCAATTAAAGGACACGTAACTTCGCGTCGTGATTGCCATATATCACGAAAAATACACAATACCCATGCACTACTATCCATCATGCTGGTAAAGGTTATTAAGTAACAGAGTATTATCTCTTAAACTATGGAGAAGTTTGCTTCACAAAACCCTCAAAGGGTTAAACAACTTATATTCAAGGACATTTAATTTCAAGTCACATTTACAGGTCTTATTTATATTCATCATTCAATAATTAAATCATTCAAACGCATCGTATTGGAACGGTTATCTTGAACAACCTACTCAAACTGGATAAGAGGATTTAATCATTTTTGGTTGCCAAAACCTGCCTTATAATTTGGAATTTCTAGCCTATTCAATAGTGCAACGACTATATACGATTTGTTGTTACAGTTGTTTAAAACTTGCTAAGGAATTTTATGACAATTACTGTTTTTAGAAACAGACAGAATAGACACCGAAGGCGAAAGCAATATTGAACTTTTGGCAGACGATTTACGAAATAACCACGAAAATATACGCTTCATTAGAATGTACAGTGCATTTGGCTTTTTCATAAGTCTGTGCAATGTCATTATAAAGAAAGCATGTCAAAATCAACAAAGTTCGGTCTAGAAAAGCAGAATCCATTAATGAAGAGGGGAAATATTCTTCAATAATAAGGTAAGGTAGCTTTTAGAATGCTTTAAATCAAAATGTAGTGGCATGCGTAATAGTTAATTAACAAAATACTTATTAATCAAGGCTCAGGCTAATACATGTATTGCAGACCTCAGACAAATAACTGGGCCACTATGAAATCACTTTGACATAATTTAATGTTAACATTAATTATAGCGAATGCGTGTACAGCAACAAGTAGAAAAACAGGTTTAGACTAAGCCATGAGGCTTTACTGACAAATGTAACATACGAGTGACATTCTAATAATATAGACTTTCTTAATAATGTATTACATCTTCTCATAAAATTTGGTTAAATTCAAGAATATCAATCTACCTGAATGAAGGTTTGCGCACTGAGAATTTCTTTTTCGACGATTTCTGTGATGTGTACAAATATAACTACCATCTTTATTTAACGTTTCATATATTGAGTCCAGCGTTCAAATTGCACAAGTTAATTTTTTTATAAATGCATATCCCGCAAGATTAACCAATGATATCATTATCTCTACCGTAATAGATTACGTGTGTCAGTTATTTTCTATGATCAAATGCTCATCATAAAAACATCATCAATAAATTATTCCAAAGTAAAAAAAATACAATCAAAACGAGCTAGCCTTGAGGCCTGGTTTAGTAAAGAAAATCAAAGTGCTGAAAGCACTGATGGACTAGGGCTTCATTCAGGGGAATGTTGACAACCATATTCTAAGCATTGAAAAATCGGCTCACATCACAAGGGGTCACTGTTTAATGGGCTAGCTTAAACTTTAGACTAAAACTGCTTGCAAGCTGCAAAGGAAATTTGAAAAATATAGTTAAGTGTGTGTAGAGTGAGGTGGGTAAGGGTGGGGGCACACATACTTCTTTAATTTGATCAAATCCTTTTATATCAAATGTCTGTTATTTGCAGTTTCAGGGAAGATTTCCAATGATGTAATTATATACTATATAGAAAACCTGTCACCTCTTTTTCAGAGGAGCTTTAAACCACAGGGCCATACTTTGAACAATCTTTGTAAAAGACATCTACATTGTACACCTATGTCATACTGCATACACAATGCTATTAGAGAGTAGTTTTTATGTAAAAAGAGAAGAATTAGTTTCTCCCTCTTAATTTGTACTTGGTATTCAATTCATATAACATGTTACCATAATAACTTAGTGCTGTTGATAAATATTAGGCACTGCCTTCTGTCTAATGCTATTCATATTACTGCTGCAGACTTTTGTACATAACAAAGCAAGTTGAGTAGACTAAGATGAGATGAACATCGTTTTTAAAGTATGAAATATTGAAATGTCTTTTAAATACTTTGACCATCAGATTTCATAACATGGTGTCAGCAGTTCATCACACTGCTAGTGAGAATGGAATACCAAACATAATTGTATTCTTTATTATATACCCATCATCAATCCACATGCAATACATATCACAAAATACTTTAACCCATATTCCGCTCCAGTGCAATACGGCCATATACCACTCTTGTGACGTCACGTCATAACAAGTATGTTGCGCAATATTAAATTGACGTCATTAAACCAATGAGTGCATCCTTAAAATGACATTTATTATGCAAAGATGTGGCTTCTAAGTGATCTAATCAGTAATGTATATAATAAAAGTGTTATTAGTACTGCGTTTTGATCCGGATATGGCGGAATGTCATATTTGATTCTGGTATTTTTTTGTAGATTTGATTTTACTCGGCTTGTGCCTTGTGAAATCCGAATCTGCAAAAATCTACTTGAGTTAAATACAACCTCCTGGATCAAAACACAGGAACAACAAAACCTGTTACCCCGTGGACAGAGCATCTTTAACCCACAGGGCCGTTGTAACTTTGAACAATCATTGTAAAAGACAACTACATACAAGATGCTTAAGGAAGTAGTTTGGAAAAATTAAGAATTGTTTTCTCCATCTTAATTTGTATGCATTAGATAACTCAATAATTGCAGCAGTTGGCCATTCTTGTATTGTTATCTGTCACTGTCCTGATAGCTCCCTATCTCAATAGATGCAAAAGGTTGTAGGTTCATGATTCTCCTGGTCCAATATGTCATACAGAAAGAAGATGTTGAATGTAGAATCAAGAAGCTTTCTTTTCAGGCACTCCAAATTGAATAGTACTGTAACATTTGGAGTGCCAATAATTTGTTGGATTCCTAGGCAACAGGTATCAGGTGTTGCAGTACATTTGGCAAATACTTTTCACCCGTCCTTGTAAATCTAAAAAAGCTTTCATTTCGCAAAAGTAGTTCATATAACTATATTAAGGTTGCTAAATCAGAGTTTGAATAATTCTGCAAACTAGATGTGCCTTTAATTGCAGCAATTTGAACTTCCAACTCATAATGTCAATTAAGCTGGTTAAGCAATACTGCAGTTCCTTGCTGTGGGGATTGCTTTATTTACTTTAATAAACAAACAGTTCTTGCGTTGGAAAGTACAATGTATTAATATGCATTTTTCTTGCCCTGACTCCATCCAAGCCTTAAATCTTAGATCAACATGTACTTGGGGCTATGTGTAATAGCAATGAGAACTATAAATTATGTTCAATTTAGTGCCACTTATGATATATCATTCCACATATAAAAACACTAACATGTTCTTTAAAACCAATATCCTATGTTATGATAAAACCATTGCCAAGTTGGTAATTTGAAAAGACAAGAAATTATATCTGGTCAGGGTTTGACATAATCTTTCTAGACTTGTTTTGCAGCTACTTTGAAAATCTTCAAAAGCTAAACTGAACAAGACTGGAGCAAAAAACTCACAATACCAAAAGGGGTTTTAAAGACTTACGAGATCATTCTCACATCACCTATACCATTAGTTCTTTTCTACAAACTTAAGTCAACATAATAATTAATGTTTTACATAAATATTGCAATGAATAAAACATATTGCAATAAGTGCCAATAACATAGCAATCAAGTATGATCACTATAGGCCTAAACATGAGATTTCAACATTTTCCTGATAAACAATAAATAATTTTACTTAACAATTTTCTCATTATTTACACAAGCTGAAAATATGGTCTCTTTTTGAATACTTCACATATTTCATGGCTTTCATCATTCAAACTAACATTTCGCTTGTTATTTCAATATTCAATGATTTTGTAAACATTCATAAATGATCGTTAAAATTAACATTCATGCTAATCATGCCTACCAAAAGCACCTGACTGACCAATCAGTATCCAATTTTGGCAGGGCTTATTGGTGGTTCATTGAAATCAACCATGACCTCCCACCATCTGCACTGATCAACTGTAGTTAATGAGTTGTTTCAATTGTTCTTATTTGCATAAACTTAGAAAACAACTGCAGTGAATACAATTTATTCCTCATCACTGAGAGAAAGTTTAGAAAAATGAACTAAGCCGAGTTACATCTAGTAGAATATCAAATCCTACAAATGTATTCATCATTTTATATAACCGTATTTAGTAAATGTTAAATTTTTGAAAGTCTAAAAAATGATATTTTGTGATTCATTTAATTTCATTCTTGTTTCATTTAGTGTTCAATCCCAAGCTTTCTTGTTCACATTTAAGTGCAAGAAAAGTCACTTAATAATGATCTGAATAAATTCATTATAATGTAAGGTCACATAAAGGATATATATTGTGCTTTTTAAAAAAACATTTTTTTCATCTGTTTAAAATTATGTCAAATGTAGTGCATTGAAATTTTATTACGAGTTTAAAGCTGCACTCTCATTTTGACAACTTTTTTATTTTTTGTCTTGGAACGAGCCAATCTTTCCGAAAATCCATGGAAACCAGTTATATAAGACTGCTGACCAAAATTTAGATGGCAGATTTATATATTAAAGTTAAAAAAATGATGTTTTAAGCATTATTCTTAAACTGTTAGTAACGGTTTAAGCCATAAAACATTAATTTTCGAACGGAAATATGACAAACTACGAGCTGATTGTTTGTCAGCAATCTGAAATCATTGGTTTGAAGATGTTTACGCAAATATTTGCTCTTTCCAAGACAAAAAAGTTGTAAAAACGGTAAATCTGTGAGAGTGTAGCTTTAAACTACATGTATGACAGGAATTATTCAAGGGAATGATTTTTTTGTGATTTCTAGCATTTAAATTGTCTGAATCGCTTGAAAATTTATAAATTATGTAAGGTATTCTCACATTGGTCACACTTTTTGAACTTTGTGCTGTCTTCTTTTTGTTTGTCTCAAATTAATACAGCATTGGCTTCAATTGTTGTTTATGAAAGGGACTGTACACCAGATTGGCACCAAAAAAGTTTTTTTTCCTGTAACAAATCTAAGGACACTTTTTTAATAAAATATTTTACTCTTTGATATCGTTATTGTAAATAAAATACCAAAATAAAAAAAAAATTGCAGTGAAGTGTCGTATCAACTATGCTATGAAGACTTACTTTTACTGGGTGGAATTTTCCAGATGTATACCTAACTCGCTAATATCATGTAATAACATCAACGGCAGATCACGCATAAGGAATGAATTCTACTCGGTAGACATACCTAGTAATCTTTTTTTAATGGAAAAACACGAAATAACTGTTATTAATAAATCATTTGTAAACTATGGGGATCATCAGTTAGTAAGTTTCAATGCATTAATTGTACACATAGATACCAAGTTTATGTCAATTTTCTACAATTTTCTTTAAGTTTTTGCTTTTTCATCATTAACTGAGTACAGCCCCTTTAAACTGTACCTTATAATGTCTGTGACTTATCAAATATTTAATAGTAATGGTCTACAACCAAGATCTGTTTTAATTATCCAGGTTTCAAACTGCATTGTGTATGCGATTGGTAACGTAATCTTGAAAGCTCACTTAGTATAATTTTTACCAATAACATTCACCAAGGCACTCATATTTGGATGATACATAAAGATTTGCACAGTCATTTATGTATACTTGCATTTATTGATAAAGGATACCTTTTTCAAATCTTTGATTTAGATTGCAAAGTATAACTTATATATATAAATAAATATTCTTAACTTTATCTGAATACACAAGCTAATGCATCAGTCAATTGTAACCATGCCCCCCCCCCCGGTCCCGGAATAGCGGGGACTTTTACTTTCGGTCCAGCCAACCCCAGCTAAAATCCCCGCCCTGCGGAAATAATCTGATGGTAAAGTCCACACCAAATGCCCCGCACCCAAGGGACATTATGTTAAGCCCCATCCACACTGTATTTTCCGGGAAGACCTGGCACTGCGGGGCCACCTGAAAGGTAAAAACATGGCCGATTTTGCCGGCTATCCCCGGTATACCCTCGGATGTGGGAGCCGTGGGTACAATTGACTGGTGCATAATGATCCATGTAGTGATCCAATCTCATGCCAAGAAGATTTCTGGTCTGACATCGCGAGGTTAGTTATTCTTAAGCATAAAAAGGCCTGGACAGCATTTGAGAAAGACTGTTGTGAGGTTTAAATCTTCATTACTTCACTATTCCACAACATTGGGTGATAAGGGAACTGTATTGAATATTTTGATTTTAATTTTGTTCCCTAAACGCCACAAGTCAACTGATTAATTAATACAAATTCAATTCTATCTCAACAATATTCGGCACTGCATCGTTAAATAAAACTCAAAAGTTACACTTGTAAATTATTTAACCAAATATCTTTCCCTCAAATATTTCACAAATTTATATTGAACTATCAACAACAATGCATCACCATACGTACAATATCTCTGACTGATTTTTGGTTTCCATTCTTGGCTAGAAAACAAAAAGTGAGCACAAAGCGTCTTCAGAACTTGTAAAGTATGCACCAGTCAAATGTAACCACGCCCCCCCCCCCCCCAGGGAATAGCATGTACTTTGAATTTCGATCCAGCCAATCCCCGGTAAAATCCCTGCCCTGCGAGAACGAACTGGTGGTAAAATCCCGTGAATACCCCCCCCCCCCCCCGCACCCCGGGGATCTAAGGTAAGAGCAATTCCCTGATATATTTTGAGTGAAGACAAAACCACCGCAACCACCCGGCATTGCGAGGACACTAGTTCTGGCTACCATAACTTTAATGTTGATATTTATTTTTGACTGGTGCATTGTGTTGTTTTGACACACCACGCCTCTGTCCGTTTTGTTGTTTTTTTGTTGTTGTTTTTTATCAATTTTTAGTAAGAATATGATGTGGTAACTGTGACTAGTGATAATTGGCAAAAAAATATTTATTTTTTTATCTTTGTAAAGGGTGACGACTTGACCCTGAATTTCCATATATTTGCCGACAGGACCCTGTTTAAGAAGCCATAACTTTATCAAAACTTTTGTGTCAATACAACGCAACCTGCCCCTGTGGTAAGAGAGCAAATCAAAATTGAGCATGCAAGATTGTTTTATCAATGGCGATGGTTATCACAATGTCATGTACTTACACTGAGAGTGGCTCCAAGACTTGTCTATGCACATAGGTAAACAATCATCTTATTCACAGATCTCCATTTTGCAAAATTGAAATCACATGATTTTTTCAAACGAACTTGGTACGTATTGCTTGAAATTTTACGTGTCAAATTAAAAATGCTACCCACGGTAAGATGAAAATAAAACCGTTTGATGGTGGTAATCATTCAGTGGCGGCTTTATTGATAAATTTCCTCAATAAAACACTATGAAATTCACATCATCGGCATCCGGAAGTAGTGATAACATACATGTATGTCTGAATCATTCGGCCGCTCTGATCAGAGTAAATTTTGAGGTCAATAAGTAGACTGGTACCCTGATTTACTTTTTCTCAAACATATAAAGTTATACAGGTACGCGGCATATGGTTTTTAGTTAACATTAATAGTATTTGAACAATAAATACCAAAAATCATGTTGTATTTAAAAATGTGCTAAGTGCCATGCGATGATTAGTTAAAAAAACTTTGTATCGAAAAGAAAATATAACGGAAACATGCAAATTATGTCGAAAAAAAGAACAGGGACCGACTTCGGAATACCAACATTGTATGCAAAGGATAACAATACTTTTTTTAAAACCAACTTTCCTGGTTGTTTTCTACTTAGACCGCACACTTTATTCGCTTTACGTATGAATTCACAAGACATTTCGAATGCGCGACGGGCACCGCGGTTAGCTGATACTGGTTTATTTTCGGATAAAAGAGAAAAAAGGGTACCAGTCTATCAATACAGAGCATTGAACGGAAAAATTTCGATGCGTACTTTTCCAATATGTTCATATCCTTATTGCATATAATCTGACCGTATGCAAGAATATTCATGTTGTTAACCCGATTAACTCACTCGCTTCGTATGAATTTCTTGTGCTTCATTAAAAGAACATACAGTTAGCTTGAATTGTTAGGAGAACTATTTTTATTGGATGTTTTCATTGTAATCAGTTCTGGTACTACTTTAATTATTCAAATTCGCTAACGGCAATCCAATCAAAATACAGCGTATGAATACATTACGTCAGTGAACCCCCAGATGCGGCTTGAGAATGCAGATAGCGCATTTATGGCTATGAACTAGGCCACAAGTGCCCTAGTCCAATGACTGTTAAATCAACAATTAACCCGCCGTTAAGTCTTTTAGTCGGTATATAACCCGTCTATATAGCTCATTGATCTATTTTTTCTTGTTATAATATTCCCAACTTTAAATAAAGTTTCATGTATCATGTATCTTGATAGATAACTTGGTTATAAGTCTTTAAGTCGGTATATCATCTAGCCATACGTCTTTTAGTCGGTAGATATCACAGCCATTTATATGTTGGTCCGTATGTAACCCAGCCATAAGTATTTTAGTCGGTTGATATCCCAGTCATAGATATGTTAGTCCGTATGTAACCCAGCCATAAGTATTTAAGTCGGTAGATAACCCAGACATAGAAATGTTAGTCCGTATGTAACCCAGCCATAAGTATTTTAGTCGGTAGATATCCCAGTCATAGAAATGTTAGTCCGTATGTAACCCAGCCATAAGTATTTTAATCGGTAGATATCCCAGTCATAGAAATGTTAGTCCGTATGTAATCCAGCCATAAGTATTTTAGTCGGTAGATATCCCAATCATAGATATGTTAGTCCGTATGTAACCCAGCCATAAGTATTTAAGTCGGTTGATATCCCAGGCATAGATATGTTAGTCCGGGTGTAACCCAGCCATAAGTATTTAAGTCGGTTGATATCTCAGGCATAGATATGTTAGTCCGTATGTAACCCAGCCATAAGTTTTTAAGACGGTTGATATCCCAGGCATAGATATGTTAGTCCGTATGTAACCCAGCCATAAGTATTTAAGACGGTAGTTAACACAGACATAGATATGTTAGTCCGTATGTAACCCAGCCATAAGTATTTAAGTCGGTAGATAACCCATACATAGGTATGTTAGTCCGTATGTAACCCAGCCATAAGTATTTAAGTAGGTAGATAACCCAGACATAGATATGTTAGTCCGGGTGTAACCCAGCCATAAGTATTTAAGTCGGTTGATATCCCAGTCGTAGATATGTAAGTCCGTATGTAACCCAGCCATAAGTATTTAAGTCGGTTGATATCCCAGGCATAGATATGTTAGTCCGTATGTAACCCAGCCATAAGTATTTAAGTCGGTAGATATCCCAGTCATAGATATGTTAGTCCGTATGTAACCCAGCCATAAGTATTTAAGTCGGTTGATATTCCAGTCATAGATATGCTAGTCCGTATTTAACCCAGCCATAAGTATTTAAGTCGGTTGATAACCCAGACATAGATATGTTAGTCCGTATGTAACCTAGCCATAAGTATTTAAGTCGGTAGATAACCAAGACATAGATATGTTAGTCCGTATGTAACCCAGCCATAAGTATTTAAGTCGGTAGATAACCCAGACATAGATATGTTAGTCCGTAGGAAACCCAGCCATAAGTATTTAAGTCGGTAGATAACCAAGACATAGATATGTTAGTCCGTATGAAACCCAGCCATAAGTATTTAAGTCGGTAGATAACCCAGACATAGATTTCTTAGTCCGTATGTAACCCAGCCATAAGTATTTAAGTCGGTTGATATCCCAGTCATAGATATGTTAGTCCGTATGTAACCCAGCCATAAGTATCTAAGTCGGTTGATATCCCAGTCATAGATATGTTAGTCCGTATGTAACCCAGCCATAAGTATCTAAGTCGGTTGATATCCCAGTCATAGATATGTTAGTCAGTATATAACCCAGCCATAAGTATCTAAGGTCGGTTGATATCCCAGTCATAGATATGTTAGTCCGTATGTAACCCAGCCATAAGTATTTAAGTCGGTTGATATCCCAGTCATAGATATGTTAGTCCGTATGTAACCCAGCCATAAGTATTTAAGACGGTAGTTAACACAGACATAGATATGTTAGTCCGTATGTAACCCAGCCATAAGTATCTAAGTCGGTAGATAACCCATACATAGGTATGTTAGTCCGTATGTCACCCAGCCATAAGTATTTAAGTAGGTAGATAACCCAGACATAGATATGTTAATCCGTATGTAACCCAGCCATAAGTATTTAAGTCGGTAGATAACCCAGACATAGATTTGTTAGTCCGTATGTAACCCAGCCATAAGTATTTAAGTCGGTAGATAACCTAGACATAGATATGTTAGTCCGTATGTAACCCAGCCATAAGTGTTTAAGTCGGTAGATAACCCAGACATAGAAATGTTAGTCCGTATGTAACCCAGCCATAAGTTTTTATATCGGTAGATATCCCAGACATAGATATGTTAGTCCGTATGTCATCCAGCCATAAGGTTGATATCCCAGACATAGATATGTTAGTCCGTATGTAACCCAGCCATAAGTATTTAAGTCGGTAGATAACCCAGACATAGATTTGTTAGTCCGTATGTAACCCAGCCATAAGTATTTAAATCGGTAGATATCCCAAACATAGATATGTTAGTCCGTATGAAACCCAGCCATAAGTATTTAAGTCCGTAGATATCCCAGACATAGATATGTTAGTCCGTATGTAACCCAGCCATAAGTATTAAAGTCGGTAGATAACCAAGACATAGATATGTTAGTCCGTATGAAACCCAGCCATAAGTATTTAAGTCGGTAGATAACCCAGACATAGATTTCTTAGTCCGTATGTAACCCAGCCATAAGTATTTAAGTCGGTTGATATCCCAGTCATAGATATGTTAGTCCGTATGTAACCCAGCCATAAGTATCTAAGTCGGTTGATATCCCAGTCATAGATATGTTAGTCCGTATATAACCCAGCCATAAGTATCTAAGTCGGTTGATATCCCAGTCATAGATATGTTAGTCCGTATGTTACCCAGCCATAAGTATTTAAGTCGGTTGATATCCCAGTCATAGATATGTCAGTCCGTATGTAACCCAGCCATAAGTATTTAAGACGGTAGTTAACACAGACATAGATATGTTAGTCCGTATGTAACCCAGCCATAAGTATCTAAGTCGGTAGATAACCCATACATAGGTATGTTAGTCCGTATGTCACCCAGCCATAAGTATTTAAGTCGGTAGATAACCCAGACATAGATTTGTTAGTCCGTATGTAACATAGCCATAAGTATTTAAGTCGGTAGATAACCAAGACATAGATATGTTAGTCCGTATGTTACCCAGCCATAATTATTTAAGTCGGTAGATAACCAAGACATAGATATGTTAGTCCGTATGTAACCCAGCCATAAGTTTTTAAGTCGGTAGATAACCCAGACATAGATTTGTTAGTCCGTATGTAACCCAGCCATAAGTTTTTATATCGGTAGATATCCCAGACATAGATATGTTAGTCCGTATGTCACCCAGCCATAAGTATTTAAGTCGGTTGATATCCCAGACATAGATATGTTAGCCCGTATGTAACCCAGCCATAAGTATTTAAGTCGGTAGATAACCCAGACATAGATTTGTTAGTCCGTATGTAACCCAGCCATAAGTATTTAAATCGGTAGATATCCCAAACATAGATATCTTAGTCCGTATGAAACCCAGCCATAAGTATTTAAGTCCGTAGATATCCCAGACATAGATATGTTAGTCCGTATGTAACCCAGCCATAAGTATTTAAGTCCGTAGATAACCCAGACATAGATTTGTTAGTCCGTATGTAACCCAGCCATAAGTATTTAAATCGATAGATATCCCAAACATAGATATGTTAGTCCGTATGTAACCCAGCCATAAGTATTTAAGTCCGTAGATATCCAAGACATAGATATGTTAGTCCGTATGTTACCTAGCCATAAGTATTTAAGTCGGTAGATGACCAAGCCATAAGCATTTAAGTCTGCAGATAACCAAGCCATAAGTATTTAAGTCGGTAAATAACCCTGTCATATGTATTTTAGTCGGAAGATAACCCAGACATAGATATGTTAGTCCGTATATAACCCAGCAATAAGTATTTTAGTCGGTAGATAACCCATTATGCTCATTTTTACAGATCCTAACAGAGACATACCAGAATTGGCCCATATGTACTGCTCCTACTGCCAAGCCAAGGGTTGGATGGTTTGCGTAGAGCGGTTCTGTGAATCTAGATTCATCCCATTCACTAGTTATGTTTATGGTTCTAGAGGTAAGTAAAAAGTAAATTACATTGGTACTTTAAAATATTACCCCCTTTCCCTGTCTATGTTGTGTCGTTACTCATACTGCCAAGAAGCGGGCTTGCGTGTCTGCGTCGAGCTTTTCTGTTTCTCAGGCAAAATTCCACCATATATGTCACCGGAAGGAAAGTGAACATGTACTTTCATGTTGAAATGTTACCCAGTCACACTTTGAGGTGTGACAAAATGAAGCTAGGTCATGGGCTGGAGCATCTGAGTTGAGCGGTTCTGTTTCTCATCAACCACTGATGTTTCTTGCTTTGGAGGAACGAATAATATTGTCTCGATTATGACAAAATGGTACTTTTATTCTCCGGGGCGTGACGAAATATACAGATTGACTACTCGTTCTGCTTAGACATTGACTGGAAAATATGCTTTGAGCGGTTGCGGTTCGAAATTTCGAGAAACAACCCACCCACCACTAATGTCGACTGTGCTACAAATAACTGGAGTTCCTATATATGTCATATCGTTACTCTTAGCATATTGGATGTGACACATTGTCAAAACGTGCTGTTGATTATAAAGACAGATTTTAAACCTTCATATGTCCAAATGTTACACTGTCACACAATGCCAAAATAATCCAGTTGAAACGATAGTATGGAGATGGTAAGGATTTAAGAGATCCCCTATACGTCAAATCTTTCTAAACAACCACGTTGGAATTGGTCCAGATGATTTGTTTGTGGTTATTGAGGTAACCTCCATATTTTTTGTCAAAATGTTTCGCTCTTCCCCTCTGGCGGTGCCATCAATGCTCATATTGTCAGGCCATGGTCTTTGGGTGTCTGCGTATAGCGTTTTGTTTTCGGGCATAACCTGCTTTTAGTTACTGACGAAATAATAAGAGGGTACCTTCGCCAGTAAGGAAAACTGTATGCCTCAATATGTGAACATGTTATTCATTTTCATTCTTTGGTGTGAAAAAGCATTATGTTGTTAAGGGTAGAACGGGTACCTTGTTATGTCAAAATGTTTCCAGGTCGCAACCGTTTGTTGCAAGTGTTGCAATATGATCCAGATGAACTGCCGGTTCATAAGGTAGGAAAAGCAGAGCTCCTCCGTATGTCCGTGTTGCGACCATTTCCTAGCTATAGGATGTAAATGAAGCTGAGATGATATTCAGAAGAGTTTATTTCCTTTATCAACTAATCGAGCGCTGGTCATCTAGGAATACTCCTTCTGCTTATACAAGGTCAATCACACAAGCTGGGCACAGGCATTTCGGTGAATTTGGCCGTGCTCGAAATTCCCGTAACGCACCCCCCATGAAAAGTGAGTCGCGAATAACTTACGTTACCTACAATAAATGTATTCACCAATGTTAAAGGAACCATTTCACTATGAGGTAGCGAAACATATTACTTGACCACAAATGTAAGAGACCAATGCGAAAATGATGCACCAAGACGCATATATTGATATTTTCTTATTAACGGTGATCGAAATAAAACAAAAACAAACGACTGCTAGTTTTTAATGAGTTTTTAGTTGATGCGTGAATAAAGCCGCCGTATTGCCAGTTCATTATTTAATGCCCTTCTTACTGATAATACGAGGGTTGTCCGGAAAGTTTTGAGACTGTGTCTATATTTCAAAATGTTTTTAATATAAATCAGCAAACAATAAACAGCTGTGTATATATAATATTCACGAGTTTCCTTTTGAAAAATAAAAATAAATAATCTCAAATTAAGGAAGGAAATGGTTGTCAAGACAACCCATCTAGCGCTTCACGGAGCACTTTGAAATTGACGTTTTCTGAAAATTGTTCACAATTCATATATACTACTCCGTCTGGATAATAGACGCCAGAACGTCACGTCAAAACATATGACGACAGTATGACGTCAGCTGCATCACTAAGCAAATTACTGACGCAATCTAACAGTAGACATGGTTGTAACGATCAGCGGAAGTAGAGAGGTATTTCGAAGATGTCGGAAAAAACCCAACGTTAACATCACGCACGGAGCAGCGCGCTATGATCAAACATTGTGTTCGCAGCGGAATAACTCCTACAAATACATATACGTTTCTAACAATCAACGGGATAAATCAAAGCCAGCATGTTCAAGGGCTTTGGTATTTCGCTGGTATGGACGTTTCAGTGACGAGCATGGAAATGTGTGCGATTAGAAGCGGAGCGGCAGACCGTCAGTCGTGAGTGAAATTCACGTACATTCAGTGCAGGACATGTTACAAGAAGACTGGCGGAGGACAGAGAGGGAAATTGACGAATCCGTTCAGCTAAAAAGAACAGTTGTTCATAGTATCAGCATGAAAAATCGAACGGTTGCTACCGATCCTAACTTTAATTGATTCATGCTTTCATACCTACAAGAAACAAGTAAAAGGGAATGCTAGTTTTTATAAATGACTCATTTTACGATAACTAATAATATTTGCTTGTTTCAACTAACCGACCATTCCTATTTCTTCCCCCCGACCCTGCACTTTTTTGCGATTGATGAGCCATTTTGCCCGGCACCAGGTTCACCCGTTCAGGCCTATTTGCCCTAAATTAAGAACTTTTTGCCAAAAAGTAATTTTCATCTGTGTTATTTCTAGGTACCGGCTACGACAAAGAAAGGTAAAAAGGCCCTGTTTATAAACTCAAATAAGGCAATTACGCACCTGGATATCGACCTTACATGTTTGTAATATTTTCCGCATATCCCCTCAAATTGCCCTGCGTGGTGGTTGAATAAAAGAATTATTTGATATTTAACTTGTTTCTGACAACATGGCGCTCTCTTGATTTAATACGTTAAATATCAATTCTTGTCATTCCTGCTATTTTCATTCACGTATTAGAATGTTTACTCTCATTCAAATTATGATAACAATATATACATTCACACTTAAAACTATTCATTTATTTGATGTCTTGTAATAAAAATCGTCTCGTTTCTTCATTAGTATTAGTTTTTCATATAAATATTGGTTGTCGATTATACACAAGGAAACAGATATTATCTTGTTCAAGGAAAAATAAGAATCATTCTAGTCATTAAAATATATTGTCAAACATGAAAGAAGGTGACAAAGAGCGAAACTTTATAAGCATATATCTGATACATCCCAAAGAGGTCTTTTGTTTTTATTTGCATACAATTATCGCAATACACGATGGAAATATCGAGTTATTTTGCGAAATTTGTTTTCAACAAAACCCACCCTGTTTACATTTTCTAGCGTTTCTAGCAGCGTGGTGACTGTTCTTTCTGTCAAGCTCTCAAAAAATATTCCCATTTCTCACTTTGCTCGTACTTAAACTGTAGGACAATTTGTGATATTCGTCTCCAAATACACCTTCTAAAATCGTACTGACTTTTCGAAACGTTTTCATAAACCTGAAGTTATTCCAAATTTGAAAAATCACGATTTCCTTCAAAAAACCTTGCAAACGAACTGTACATGGTATATATTAGCATTTTAGTAACTAAGCTATGCCCACTTCGCCCGTTCTTAATCATATATATTTTACTGCAGGACATGTTACTATTACATTATACCTGCAGTCAAGTGTATAAATCATCGAGTTGTCCACATTTTATCTTTTGGTTACTTCGCTAATTTAAATGATTTAAATGTTTCATATAAATTATAAGGTACGTATTGACCAACATTTAACATTTTGGCTTATTTTGACCAATCCAAAAATATAAACAGTTCTTACACTTGGCTTCTTTCATAATTAATGCAATTATAGTATCTCATTTGCTTCTCTTCAGCTGACCTGGCACTATTGCAACAAACAGTGATCGATATCTGCACTTATTGCCGGACCTCTAAGATCTGGGACTGCGTATACCTCTTCTGCTATGGCATACCCATGCATGTCCGGCATTATACTACCAACACACACAGCACGCACAGTGGACGCCATTCACAGTCCTATTATGGTCATCTGGCTGGTTGACCACTTACAAATTTGTATAACTGATAACATTTTACCCGAAAGCAAGAAAACCAAAACAGGACAAAGACAAAATTCGTTAACGCATTGTTACCATAGGTGTGTATTTAATATAAAGAACAATCGAAACTTTTATTCAGAAAAAGTTTATTATTCGTTGAACTTAGCTCATGGCATTCTCATAAAAATTATGCATACAACTAGTAAAGAAATCTGTCACAAATTAAGTTGCAGTGGAATCCCGTCCTTTTCTATGTAGAGTCCACCCCTCCAAAAAATGGTAATGTATTAAGTCAACCGCATCTGAATAGCATCGGCTAATTTTGCTTTTGTAAATATCAGAACGATAAGGACAACATACTTTACAACGAATTTCTAATTGGCCGCCTAGTTTTTATCATATGTTAGGAAAAGTATTCGGAGAAAAATACAAATAACCAAATATAAGGTTAATACGATTTATTCCTAATACGTAAAACAAAACTTCATTGAAATATGATTACGGGAACAAACTTAACACAGAGGGTTAACAAAAACTGCAAGATCAAATCACGTCGTATTTGATTTTGTTTTAATACTTTGTATGTCACACTGCTGCGGCAATTACAGCGAGGCACCTTGTCCTCATTGATATAATGTATCTGTGAAGATACTGTTGTGGAATGGCGTCCTAAATCTGATGAATAATACGCGTGAGCACCCTGAGATTTGGTTGCAGCGGCTGGGCACGCTTCTTGCGCTTCAAAAGGTCCCATACGTGCTTGATCGGATACAAATGCGGACCTTTTGCAGGCCATTGGAGTGTTTGCACGTTCTTTGCTACAGGTATAACTTGTGTGCTTCTTGCCGCGTGAAATGGTGCGTTATCCTGTGCCAACATCATACCGCGATTGGCACGGATATTTGGTAGAAGAACCAACTGAATGACGTCATTTTGATACCTCATAGCGTTCATGTTTCCTTGAATGGGTACAATTAGAGTTTTCGTCTGCATGGAAACTCAAGCCCACAGCATAATGGAACCACCCCCGAAGTTATCCAATTCTACCAGACAGATCTCATTGTTCTGCTCACCCCGACGACGATATACGAGAGCACGTCTGTCATTCCCACGTAGTGCGATGTGTGTCTCATCAAGATATAAAACATTGGCCCAGTCCGCCCTTGTAAATCGCAAATGTCGCCTGGCCCACAATAATCTTGCCTGCCTGTGCCTTGCGGTAAGTATCGGAAACCGCAGGGGACGACGGCAGCCTTTAGGCGATTGCGCACTGTCTGTGGGTATATTGCGTGATTGTGTCTGCCCAATGTCTAACGTGCCGTCGTCGCTGCTGTGGTAAAACGATCCTGAAGGTGGTCATTGACAAATTGAAAGTCCTGTTGGGGAGTCGTCACTCTTCTTTTGGGGCATCGTCGGAGATCTGCTACACTTCCGGTTTGTACGAATTTCGCCCAAAGACTTTAAATACTGAAATGTCGCCTATTAAAATTGCAACCTGAAAATTAATAAAATCCACTTAAAGTTGATTTAAAGGTGAATGTTAATAAGATACAATGTATTTCATTGTATGATTGGTCAGTCCGATATGACACAGGTATTGTATGGTTGACCACCCGTGTCATTGTTTACGTCTGTTTTCACGTAAGTAATAATCACCTACAGATTAATATAAACAAATATGTTTCTGTGAATATTTTGCAAATAATAACACATATTGCAACTTTTATAACGACGCGTAACATACCTGTCTGATGGGGGTTCCGGCACGAATTATTCCGACGGCTTGAGCGCGTTCTGCAATGCTCATTCTCGCCATATTTAATGTTTTTTCATAAAAGACAATTCACGATGGATTCATTCCTACCATATTCGACAACTAGCATGCCGTGCACGAGAAACTCGAGCACATAGGCTATTTTCGCACCTACCGTTCCGCATGGATGATTTTGTACATGAATTCGTTTTTTCTTTAAACAAATCGATAGGTTGGTGTGTACAATACAAAAATAACCAAAAATTAGATTTATTGATTAAAAATGTCGCATGGCATCATATCTTATATGGTGGCCAATTAGAAATCTGTCGAAGTGTATACTATATAGCGTCATATCAAGGGTATTTATGTTTTTTATGATTTAAGTTTAAAACATGACAGGTTAAATGCAAATGAAAAAGCTCCTATTAGTCGCCGCTTTCACATCAAGTATTTCACAATAAACAGGGTCTTGTCACTTGTTGCCTGAAAACCGGTATGAGACGGGACGAACAGGTAAATTGACCTTTAAAGGTTCAAAAACCAATCGCATGTTATAAAGTTTTAAAACTATCAGGGAAAGTGATTGCATTAATTGATACATAAATCTGTATGTAAATTTGCTGACGGTCAAAGATGGCCAATCCATTGGCGAGTCTAATAGTAACGAGGGGAAGTGGTGGAGGTAACGTTGGTTAGTGGTGGAATAACTCTGGATAGTGGTGGTAAACACGACAAGAAGTAAGGAATTTCATTAAAGAAATCGAGAATATGAAATACATTTTTACAAGCATAGGTGCAAGATATTATTGATTCTATAATATATAAACACGACTTTTTATATGGCAAGTATGATCCGCAAGTATGATGAGCTTAAAAATAATAAAAAAAAAACACAACCATGAAATGCCAATACAGTTTTTGTACGTATAAAAGCACATTTCTCCCACCTCAGATAAGTAGATCCAATAATTTAATAACCATGCTAGAAATTCTTATCTTGCCCACGGGCGAAGATAAAATGCCCGTATGGAACTCCGTTTTAATTGTCGTCACATTGTAATTACCTCCCTTGTTGAAGACAGTCGTCTGTAGCCTCATAGAAACCTTGTCTTGTGGCAATATTTAGAATGCTAATTAACTATTTCTCGCTTCAAATGTCACCATAAAAAAGTTTTCACGCATATTTCAAGAAATAATGCTCCACTCTCCTCCGAACTATTTAAAAACCGATTTGACTAGTAACATTACCTGAATCACTGCGAGCATATCCATGACAACCACGAATTATCAAATATCCATACGCATTTATTTTCACTACGCACAAAAGAGTTCCAGCAAAAAAATACATTTTTACACAATTTTGTTTAACTGAGGTGGGAGAAAAAGCATCTACCATAGCCACTCGTGTAAGATAGGTTCATCCCAACCCTCGCGCAGGGTGTTTTGCCAAAACTCGGTAAACCTCGTTTCCGCAAAACACCCTACGCTCGGGTCGGGATGAACCTATCTTACACTCTCAGCCATGGAAGATACTTATAATCTATAATGTATTTTGATTCTGTTTGCTATAATTATCGTTAAGTATTGCATTGCGGATGTCTTTTTCGAAACAACTATTGTAACGCTGTATGATGAGGTGGGCCTGTCAGACTTTGCTGGATAACGCTGGTTGCACGGTGTTTTCAAATTCTGTTTTTTAGCAATTTCCAAAATATTTTGTTCACTTTGACACTAAATCTGAACATTACTGCTCTATACTATATATTCGTCAAATATTTATGATGTACGCATATTAATGCACTTTTATTACTTGTTTCAATGTAACATCATATTTAATTATATGGTTGTTACATCTCATATTTTTAAAATAAAACAAAAATAAAGCAACTCTTATCTTCACACAACACGATGAATCACTTGACTGTAAGACTGTGCTACATGTATTCGTACCATACACCTGCCGGATCATAGTATTCTACGCATTGTCATAATTTATATTGCGTCCTGAACAAACCGCAGCAATCGAAACCGACCATAATGTTTTTATTGTTGCTTATGTTAGTACATTGTCTATAAATATAAACAATGCTCATTTTTTTAAGGTTTATACTGTGACCAACATTGATAGTGACACTGATGGCATTCTGTGGTTGTGGATTGACCTATTCAACGCCCAGGATGTTACTTTTGGTTATTCTAGTATTCCAACATCAGATGCGGACGTAGATGTAATGTAATCGGATGCAGATACATGTATCGACCATTCCAATGATGCGACACCGGAAGTACACACTGAAGCTTGAATGGAATGTACTCCTGCTTTGGTGTCATGTGACCTGTAAAAGATTTAGTGACATTTAACTTAAAAGTATTTAATTTTTGTACATAGTTATCAAAGGGGTCACTCCTAACAACGATCTTGCATAAAATAACTATGAATTAAAGCAGTTGTACAAGTCGGAAAAACTCGATGGGCCAAAACAACTGTGGCAATACAGAGAGTCGCATGCAATTTTTTTTCCATGTGATGATTTCATGGGCCACATTAGTTGCGAGTTCCACTCATATTTGATCAGTAAGACTATATTTTAAAGCGCCTTTTTAGACATGATTAACTGGATAAGTAGCTACATACAATATGTATATTAAAAGGTGATGAAACAAGTCAAACGGTAAAAAAGCGAGATCAGAATTTGTTTTATGCATTTACTAACTTAAATTGATTCACAAATGCATAATACGATAGAAAATCCTCGTGCTCTTGTAAAATAAAGGCTTAATAAAGTGAGAAATTTACCTGAACTGTAAATATCATCAATCATGGTATACATTCTTCCCAATTCTATAATATGTCATCGTGTACTGAAAACAAGAATATCAAACATCAGAATACGATACATGTAGGTCAGAGACCAATACATCAATTTCCTATGGCTCCTTTGAACAATTGACCAATTGAACAATTATCACGCGAAAGAAAATGATTTCTAATGTTTCAGGACCCGCAACACAATATATGGGACAAAAGTTCGACTCAAGTACTAAACATTATACAACTTAAAAAATGTTACATTTTTATACGAACAATACAATTAGTTGAAGTAACCACATCCGGTGTACAAACCATGCGGTAAAATTCTATATCCAGCATGTTCCACAAGTTGTTTTTTTAATCACAACCCATTCAGCTTCAAAACCAATAAAGATGGAGAGCAGTCAATGGTCTCAGATTACATAATCATGCTTTGATCATGTGATAAAACGAGAAACATGCATGTAACGCTGAGCTACTTCCCAGCAATAATCGACGTCGGTATGACGCTGCTCGACGTGGGATTCTGGTGGACTAAAATCGGTCAAAATCCATCGTCGAGGCGACGTGGCCGCCCGACGTCCGTGCAAATTGGATTTACGACATCATCTCGACGTGAGATACTTGTCTAAATGAATTATCATTAAACATGTTCCAAAAAATTGAAAAGTACTGTTGTGAAAAATGAAACGTTTTGGATCTACGTCAAAAATTGTCGCATCGATGTCGGGTCGACGTAGAATGTTCGCCAAGTTTGCCGAAATGGTGTAATTTGCCATGTATATAACTCATACATTTTATATTGACGCATGAAAATATAAAGAATGCCATTTACTTTAGAGAATACGAGAATAATAAACTCGTGTGATTTTCAAACAAATTAATGGAGCAGCAGTAAATATGGTACACTGCTGTAAATAAAATGTTTGACTAAAATCCACTTAAACTTCATTCTGATGGCTGCTGTAATTGAAATACAGCAATTATGTACAGATTTAATGCCAAGGTGAACGTAATATGTTCGAATATTACACGGTTAGTATACCAAACAATATAAAAGTAAACTTAATAAAAGAGATGTTCTACAGAAGCTGTTGCCATTTTATGGTTGTGTTTTTCGCTGTTTTTTTTTCCTTTTAAGCTCTCGGATAATACTCTGCATATAACAAGTCGTGTGTTTCCCTAATGATTGGGGGCATTGTAAAGAAACCTAAATACATACATGGAATAAATGTTAACAGGAGGTCATCTTGCACATATCCCTGTAAAGAAACTTTTCAAATTCACGTTTACTTTTATGAAATTCCTTTCCGTTTGTCGTGTTTAATACCGCGACCCGGCGTTATCCAACCACTAACCAACGTTACCTCACCCACTTTAACTCGTAACGATTGGGCACGGTGTAGACGCTAAATGAAGTCAAATATGTATAAAAACAATCAGCATACAGATATTAAAACTTAAAGATTTTATTAACTAAACAGCCAATGAGTTACATATATTAGTGGAAAAAATGTTTACTATATATACTGATGCACTTCACAGCCCTTATAGACAAAACAACATAGTTTTCTAATAATAGATTCATTTTCGCTCGAAATAAGTTCGATGAATTTTGGAATGCTTGGATTGCGCCAGTAATATCGATTAATGTATGAGAGTCTTAATTCATGGTATAATTGACATTCTAAGAGAAAATGGAATTCATCTTCATGTTGGCATTTTCCGTTCATTTCTTGGTATTATTTGAAACTTATGCCATCCGCCCATTTCTATTTCTAATCTATGTGAAGCTACTCTTAGTCGTGTTAAAGCTGTTCTGAATTTATTGTTTTGTATGATGTCTAAATCTCACTGATAATCAAAATTTGCAAAAAGTATGTATGTTGACGCCCTCGATGATTCTCGTAATTCTTCATTCATTTTTTGCATGAAGCAATCTCTAGCCCTCATCTTAAAGGTATGTCTAAGATATTTTGTATTTTCAACCCCTTGGTTAAGCCAAACTTCAGCGAACCCCATAGATTCTAACTGTTTTAACTTTAAAGTTAATGGTTTAACGCCTAATAGTGTTTTTAAAAAGATGAAGGTGATTTTATCAAGTCCATCTGCTTTCAAGAACCCCAATACTTCACAACCATAATTTAGTATTGGAGTTATTAATTTATCGAATAATGAGACTTGACTTAATTTGTAAATTTTGATAAGCTTTGTTTAAGTTTTAATATGGCTTTATGCGCTTGACCTGCAATTTGTTCAAAAGTTATATGAGCCCCCAGTGGAAAAAGTTATTCCAAAGTATGTTAACTGATTAACTATTTATATTTCTTTATTATCATTATATATTAATTATTTCTTAATCTCCCCCATTTTTGAAACACCATAATCTTTGCGTTTTTTTTTTTCAATATTAACAAAGTTTCCATTTCTGACAAAAAAGAGTAAAATATTCAAGCCATTTTGTAGGTCTTCCTCTGAATTGAAACTATAACAATACCATCGGCATACACTAATAGAAGTAGTTTGAGTGTGTTAATAGTAAGTCCTTGTGACCCTTTAAGTAAGAATTATTTTTCTAAGTCATTTATATACATAGAAAAAAATGGAAACAAACAATCCCCCTGACGTGTCCCTTTTGAGCAAATAAATGTCTCACTTAGCTCATTTTGAAAATTTATGCTTGAATTTACATTGAAATATAAAGACTGTACAGTATTTGCCACGTATTCCGTATTAAATAAGTTTGTAAAATATATTAACCCGCACATATATTAAACCGGCAACATTCGCTGCCGAGGCAGCGAGTAAATGGGGCGTGGCTTTTTGTAAATTCTCGCAGCTATGTAAATCATTTGCATCACTTACAAAGTTTGCAAACAGAGTTGTATCATCTGCTAACTTTGCTATCTCGAGGGATACTTTCATATTGTCCTTGCATAGCTTGGCCTCGTTTGCGTTAAGCTTATTTCCTAAAGAACATCATAAATATAATTGTTAATATCAAACATTCCTGAAATAACCACACAGACATTTAATGTGAGAGTATCCTATTTGGCTACAATTTTGAGGACACATATGTTTTATAAACATATTTTGCGCTGCAATAATCGAGCATGATTCAGTCGGGGAAATTTGTAACAGGAATATAACAGCCCCTGTTTTCTCGTGGTCGCATATTACAACTTATTACCCAATAATATAGTGTGTAAAATTTTGAAAAGAATACTCTTTGAGATAAAATTGTTTGCCTTTGTTACAGGTTGAACAATTTAATGTTTTACTTACCGTTTTCGTTCATAGCTCCATATTTATACAACTTCCATTCCTTAAATGAACTGCCTTTCGTAAATTGCGGTTACCATCCGATGAACGCAACATCTTCGGATATATTCTGATCGCAATTCATCGCATAACAATATACACGGAAATTGTAGATCTTGTTATTGTTTTGATTGTGTCAGCAGGTCCCGTAAAATATAAATCAACATTTTAGAAAGTGTTAATTTGTGATATCTTAAATGTGTTGTTGCCATAAGTTTTTTTATTTAACGTTTTAAAGGGATTTCAAGTGTTTGATCTTTCCTCGCGTTATTGTGACGTCATTTGATAAAATGTTTCCAGTTACAGTCGGGTCGATCTGTTTACAGAATGGGTTAGAATGAATTACTGAAAAGTTTTCTTAAATGAAGTATTTTTTAACAATTCTTGAATGAAAAAATGAACTATTGGTGTAAATATAAGTAATTAATTGCGGGATTGATTTCATTATCGGGGATATAAACGCAATTGGGCTGGTCAAAGTACGCGTGGAGTCTTTCGGACTACACACACTTTGACTAGCCAATTGCGTTCATATCCCAATAATAACATCAATCCCGCAATGCATTTTTAATTGACTAATATGTAAATTGCCATGAACCATTTTTTTAATTATTATTATCTTAACTCTTGGGGAGGAATGGGAGAGGGGGATGGGGCGACGGATGCGGCTTGCACTAACAAATAATTCAGGAAAACTGCAAACTTTGTTGAGCTTGTAAATATTCCATGGGTCAAAGTCAACAAAATAATTAAACCTAGTCTGGAGTGGTGATTTCAGTCGGTCGCCATAATCCCGCCAATTGGAAATCACCCGCTACTGATCTGAAGTCCCTCATATGCCCCAGGCGGTAACACTGTGGATGAACGGACATAAGATATAGCCCAAAAAGTGACAAAGCGATAAGCGTTTGATTTTGGCGCGTGGTATGTTTCTTTATCATTTTTCTGTATTTTACGGTGATATATTTACCAAAATCTAAGAGTTTCGAATAGGGAATAAGTCGTTTCAGATTGTTTATTTATTCGATATATTTCTTGAAAATTACAATTACAATTCAACTATTGGTTTAAACACTTTTTTTATTTGTTGATATTTTTTATAAGCGTTAATGCAACAATATCTTACCTCTGGTAGAAGGTAAAGAAAAAAACTGTTGTATGTTAATTTTTGGGCAATATCTGGTGTCCGTTCTCTCACAATGGGTAGGGCAATCATTGAAGCCCTTTGTTGAGCCTAGGAGTATGTTTGGCCAAGGTTGAGTCAATTTTGTCAGCTTAAAAACCACTTTATGTTAAACTATTATTAAATGTCCTATTAAATAGAGGAGGATTGTTTGTTTTAGTTTAAACTTGTGTATCTCATCACGTAAGCAATCAAACTTGTGTTTTCACGAGTGGCGCAGTGTTCAATATAATAACAAATAATGTGTATGTGATAAATATCACGTTCGCATTCTGATCGTTCTTCAATGCACGTATTGCTAATAGCTTCACTCGTGCAATTGAAGTTTTTTAGAAACCTTAGTACTAATTAGGAATACCTTATTTAGCTGATCCCATATTCAGGAACACGTTTTAATTACAAAAGTAAACTCTTCCAAAGTTCTCTTGAGCAGTTGCACATCAAGTCTTGTTCATAGAAGGTTTCTCGCCTTTTGGGAAACTGATCAGCTCTAGTCGGGTCATATAAATACTCTTTATAATTATACATTGTACAAAACTGATCACTGCCCTTTGATATGAGTGCACACAGTTTATGCAGGATACACGTTTCTTTGATGTTCAATAAGCATGAAGCATTATCTAAATAGTTTATAAATCTAGTTATAGCTATAGCTGAGACATGATGTAACGGACGGTGAGACGGACGCTTGATTACTCAATTGCTCCCTCTAGAGGAATACACATTTAGAGAGTAGTTGAAACGAAGCTCGGTATTCAATTATTATTGTTTTATCGTTCCATCACCCCAATCTGATGACCGGATTAAGACCTGCTGAATGATGCTGTTGATATCCCCGGCAGTAGTCAACTTGCAGCGTATGAATTTAAGTTAAATGTAAAAATGTATAATCGACGTTTTCCTTTTTTAAATACGAGTATAAATGAGTTCCCACATTATTTCAGGTTTCCTATAGATCAAGCCCGATACAATGTATAATCCATAAGGTGCGCTTTGAATAAGTGCTCAGTTATGACGTATATTCGTGTTAAAAGATAACCAAGTAGAACATACTGGCTCCCGCAATGACATTTGCGTAAATCTGGAACATATTTGCAACCGATTTGTTTCGTAATAGATGGCAGCTAAGTTTAAGAGTTCAAATTTAAATCTATTTTGGTTTAAGTTAATATTTCGAATTGCAATGTGGGCTGCACAAAAATATTGAAACGAATAAAGATGCTACGTTTAAAAGGTAATTGACGTGCTGGTGAATGGTGATGGTCGAAAAAGATTAAGCGTTTGAAGTATTGGAGCGGTTAAGGTCATCTTCTGACACATTTAAGGTAGTTGAATAGGTGTGTGTTTTGGTGCTTCCTTGAAAACTGCGTTACATTTGTATACAAACCAGTTCAAACAAGACGTTTGCCGAAAAGTACTTCGTCTTACGTATCACGATGACTCATTTCGTTAAATGTGTTATGAAACTTTAAAACGAGAAAATAAAAAAAATAAAAAAAATAAAAATGGTTGGAGCTGACAAGCATACAAGAAAGTGTTGGTCCCTGTTTATTATGACACATGCGCGGAGAAAATACCATTTTACCAATAATTAAACAAGATTGAAACTGATGGAATTTTCGTTTGTGTCCGCTTTTATGTTTAATCTGTAAAAGCACCATAAAGCATTGAAGGTTGTAGTTTCAAAAACCGGATGGCCAGTTATCTATTTTATATTGTCTTTTCTGTTTTGTCGCCTTTTTAAATGTTTCAAACTTATATGATTCAAGAACAATTTCACAATGTTTCAAGATAAATTTCACAATGTTTCATATAAAGTAAAATCTTTCACAAAAGCACATCAAACTAAAACTTTTCCTTCAGAAAATACATATGTGTACACAAAAAAGAAGAAAAAAGACACAATAAAAATTGATTTAAAAACAAACTGACTATGAAACTAGAATACAACGTAGGATATTTAGTTCACATACTATGGTATGTCTCACCATAAAAATGTAAGGTGAATAAATATGTAACTCGTGAATCTCGTGACAGACAAACAGCGGAGATGTTGTATATGTTTCAGTCGCACATCTATTTGTTATTGTATTGGGAAATATAGAATGCATATATTAGGCTAAAATAAGCTATAATATTCATAAACATTATCCTTGTTTTTAAATATACGTTAAGCTAGCAGACAAAAACCACCCAAAGCGGGAATCTCACCATTCAATTTTATTGATGAAGCTACTGTGATGCGCGTGTGGTCTGTTTGTGGTGTTTGTACGTTTGGTTCTCTTGTTTATTTTTGATGGAACCCGTACCGTGTACCAAACAGGGTAAATATTTGAATTTTAGACTACTGTCCTTGTCCAAATAGTTTTTTTTTTTTAATTTGTATTAATGATACGTCAAAAAATTTCCAACCAATGTTTATGTTAGGAGAAATATCATAGAAGAATGATACGTTGCTTAAATTTTACATCATAATAACCAAAACAAAATGCAATGTATTATTGTATGTGAATGATAAACAAAATACAAATAAGTCTGAATCGAGAAAGCAACCTATACGAAAGTCAAAATGTAATCCTATGATCTTTTATGCCACACCACTCCCAAAATTATCAAACAAAAAAACAAAATCTAAATATAACATTTTGACAAAAAGAAGAAAGACTTTAGTTAGATATCCGCCGGATTCTTGCCAACCTTATCCAGTCTAAATACTGGTTTACTAACGTCTGGCCGCACCATATTCATACTGACGCTGCTGCTGTAGCATTAGCTTTCCTCGACAGTCTCCTGAAATATAGACACATTACTCATTTATGAGTTGCTTAACATGTTAGGTAATGGTACCACACCGATTAAACAGGATACAAAAGATTACCTGGGCATATCGAAGCACAAAAGGTAAGGGTTTAGTCTGTCTGACCCAACTGATTAAAGTAAGGCAGTAATCTTTTAATAGTATAATATTAAAATGTATTATATAAATTAATCAAACAAATGCATTACCTTTTGTATAACCGCCAACTGTACGCAGCCACTCCGGCGGCAACAACTAGTACCACGACCGTGGGGACCATAACAGCCACAAGCGGAAAGGACTCCTTGTCATCAGCTACAAACAATAATAATATTACACTTGTTATTGATGACCATTACCAGCACTGTAGGACATGTATCAATTATTTTTGTTCAAACAGGTACTTGTATATTGTTTTATGTTGTTATTGTATTCGCATTCATATCTTATATATTCTTTTTAAAACTCATTTTTCTATCTTTTAATATATAACTAGTGCATACCGTGTTCCTTTTTCAAACCATCGTTGTCGTCATTTATAGCCGATGCAACTGCAATTCTTGGAGTGGTGACTACATCATGAATCGGTTTTGATTCCTCTTCTGCAACACGACAAACAGATTCGCGTAAGAAAACATTATTGATAAATAACTTGCTACGGTAAAATGGTCGAGGTTAGTTGACAGCCACTCAACACAGAACACATTTGTTTGATTCCCACCACGGGAACTTTCTCTTAGCATCTCAAAAAGGGCACATCATTGGTTCAGCCAAGTAGACGTACTCGAGAATGATTAATATTATATTTCAGATATAAACTAAGGTAACATATAGTACCTGAAACTCTCACGCTTGAGGGCGGGAATGTTAGTCTAGCGATAATGTTCCCCGCTACGCAATGGTATAATCCAGCGTGGTAGATGGAACTGTTTGCAATTTCTAGGACTATCTCAGATTCACCGTCTATGATTTCATCATCTTTGTACCAAGAAAATGTGGGTGACGGCTCACCAGAAGCGTTGCAGATCAAACTGACCTTTTCTCCTTGAACAACCGATATGTCTGGATTTAAACCGATTATATCCGGAGCTTCAGAACAGAACATGTTCAAAGTTTTTATCATCTTTAACTCATCAAGAATATCAGACGTCAATATGTGAACGTCATTTATAGTGTGTGATCCATTTCCAGTTAAATATAAAAGCATATCTTCAAAATGTGATAAGCTTGCTAGACTATCTTCTTGATTTGTTATATTTTCGGCCATGTAAAGTTCATACATAATTGTGATAGCATAGTGAGAACAATCCATAAACGAGATACACACGTCTGCATCATAATATTGTACGGATAAATTATTCATTGCGTTGATCCATTGATTAACAATCAATATGTTATTGGTGCTTTCCGTCTGATTGCGCAATAAAGACCCTGCTTCGTTCGTTAAAGTATCAATATTCGATAGTAACGGATCAGTGGAAAAATTTGCTTTAGAATTTTCTATTGATTCCTGGAGATCTGCAAGACTTATATTGAACTCATTCAGTGCAATATCGGGGTCTATCCCCATGCTTTCGACTGAAATGTTAGAAGAAATATCGTCTAAGTTAAAGCCAGAAAGTGTTGATTCCAGGGTCGTAGCATTTGTCAGTGTTGAAGCTGTTTCATTAACCATTCCGAACAAAATATCAATAGCTTCCTGGAAAAATGTAAGGGCATTAGTAAATTTATCACACTTTTCTGCATAAATTTCTTTTCGTACATCGTAATCGCTATCGCTCGTTGTGTTTTGGAATCCCGATGTTCTGAATATAGTATTTATAGATTTGTTAGCAAATGCTTCAAATTCAGTATCATTGAGATCAAACTCTTTTGCAGATCGTATAATTCTGTGAAGACCAAATATTGCCTGATGTTCTATCTCTCTGCGTTTCCTTCCCAAAATTTTTCCGATAGGTTCCAAAAAGGCTTCAATTGTTGCTTTTGCACTATTCCAAATACTTTGAACAAAATTGTTGAAATTTATCCGTATCTGCACTTGCTTAAAACCAGATCTGAAGGCATTCACTTCACAGTGGACATCAAAAACAGGCGCAGAACCTGTGACGATATCTATTTCAAAACCACAATTCCGAACATCTATCAATGAACCTATTCCATATGTGATGATAAAATTAAGCGCATTAATTCCAAGGCTTACGACCGCTTTCACAGCTTCAAGAGCCAATTTTGCGGCTTCCATAACGGATTTGGCTGCCTCTAATCCGACCTGTGCGATCGTCAGTGCTCCTTCAGCTATAAGTAGAACGGTCCTAGATTTATGTGATTGTGATGTAAATGCGAGTATAATGTTAATGCGAGTGTAATGCCAAAGTGATTGTAATGTCACTGCGAGTATAATGCTAATGTGATTGTAATGTTAATGTGATTGTAATATTAATGTGATTGTAATGTTTATGTGATTGTTATGTTAATGCGAGAATAATGTCAATGTGAGTGATATATTAATGCGAGTATAATGCCAATGTGATTCTAACGTTAATGCTAGTATAATGCCAATGCGAGTGTAATGCCAATGTAATTCTAGTGCAAATGCGAGTATAATGTCAATGAGAGTATAAAAATGCCAATGTGATTATAATGTTAATGCGAGTATAATGTCAATACGAGTATAATGTCAATGTGATTCTAATGTTTATACTAGTATAATGTCAATGCGACTGTTATGCGAATGTGATTCTAGTGTGAATGCGAGTATAATGACAATGCGAGTATAATGCATATGTGATTTTAATGTAAATGAGAGTGTAAAGCCAACATGAGTGGTATGTTAATGCGAGTGTAATGTCAACATGAGTGTTATGTTAATGCAAATATTCTGTCAATGCGACTGTTCTATGCATTTTGAATAGTATGCATTTGCGCGTCTTATGCCAATGCGAGTGTAAGTGAAAAAGCAATGCAATTGTTATGCATATATATCATTTCAATGCAAGTGTTCCCACATACGAGTGTAATGCCTATTAAATTTCAAGTACAATGACTATTCAAGTGTAATGACATTGAGAGTATATTGCCCTAGCGAGTCTTATGCCGAGAGGAGTGTATAAGAAATGAATATTTCATGCCAATTTAATTATGTAAAAACATGTCTTATGCCAATGTTAGTGTAATGCCAATGTGAGTGAAATGTTAATGCGAGTATAATATCATTGTAAGTGTAATGTTAATACGAGTATAAGTCTATGTGAGTGTAATGTTAATGCGAGTATAATACCAATGTGAGTGAAATGTTAATGCGAGTATAATACCAATGTGAGTGAAATGTTAATGCAAGAATAATACCAATGTGAGTGAAAACTTAATGCGAGTATATTACAGATGCGAGTGTAATTATAATGCGAGTATAATATTAATGGAAGTATAATGCCAATGCGAGTGTAATCGTCAAGCGAGTTTAATGTTACTGCGAGTGTTTTATTATTGCGCGTGTAATGTTTACAGGAGTATAATATCAATGCAAGTGTATTGGCATATGTAATCAGTGCCATCTTTTTGAAAATATTAACACTATCTAGGAGGAAACAAACCCATTCATAAGGCAATATGTTTCTGGCTCAGTAGTAGCAGAATTGGAGGTCTATGCATTTTAATGTGTGGTCATCAAATCTTACTATTAGAATTATCATGTGTATAGTAAATATGTTCTTTTAAGTGTCAATTATTCTTGATTTAAATTAAAAGTGATAATGTATAAAAAGATACATACTAGTATTACAAAAATGCGGTACAAGGCTTGCTACGTAAAAATACATACCTTCACAGCATCTGCCCGTGCGCGAACTTGAGCAAAAACAGCCAAAGGACGTATATACGCCCCCATGGTAGCAAAACTCATTGCAAGAGCCATGGTCCCATTTTTCGTCAGCTCGAACACATGATTCTTTGTATCTGTCTCTAGTACCACCGCCACAGGGCGCCGAACACGGTCCCCATCTGTGCCAGTTACCAAATGTGAATGGCATGCAACCGTCTGCAACACAAAATCACGTATTTATCAGATGATTCAAATCTTGATTTAATTCAATACTCACGGCCAACTTTTGAATATTATTTCTATAAGTGTGCAGGTGCGTGATGCATTGACGATCCCGTGTGTGTAGAGTAAGTGTATTCCTCGTGTATTACAGCATATATGTACTTCAATATACTTTAAAAAGTATTCTAAATTAGGTATGCATTTAGTAATTGATCATACTCATCCTGGAACCCGTTCCCTTCAAGGATCTTAGTCTTGCCTATAATAATCTTATTCTCTAGAAACGTCCCAAATGTGTTTTCAACACTGACTCAAGCTCAATCCACGTCAGTGTGTACACGGCGGGTAATCATTGGAACCATAACATTTTGTTATGTGTTGAAAATGCTCCAACGCGTCTTCCATTATAGTGCCAATGAGTGGAATATGGATGTAAACAGTGAGTATGGTTTCTTATTTTTCATTTTTAGAGGTTTATACGAGTAAATTTAAAAACTTGGATAATGTAGTTCCACATAGGAATGGCCATGAGTTGTTCTAAATGTAAAAGTTCTGAATAAAATTTAATATCTGATCGTCTAGAACTTGCATAATTTGCTAGACGTTAGTGTTGACAACGTAAAAATCTGGATTTTCGTGTGAATTGTTCTCGTACCTTAGGTTAAAGCATTTTCTTTACTTGTGTGTGGCTTTTGTATTGACAAAAGGTTGCCGCGTTACAAATTTTAGAACTTTATTTGTTATGCTTGTTGCACTATGCTCGATTTTCGAACGTTGTGGTGCCAATGAATAGGTTGTGGTGCTCATGAATAGTAATTTAGTAAGAAACGAATTGTGAAAAAACTGTAGCAATTTTATTACATGAAAATTAACAATTAATTGAATTAATGTCATTTTCGATCTTTTTAAAGTATGAACTACTACCACACAGCTTTGCGGACTTTAAGGTTCATTTGGTGTCTAATAAATTTATACTTGATAGCAAATGGTCGTCGTTATTCTAATTCTGTATTTCCATGTATTATAAGGCAAATATATAACGATTGTGTTTACATATTTTCAGATGGGTGTCTTTAAAGGGAAAAGGAGGTGAGGCTATTCATGTCGAGATACAAATCACTCCGTAGCTCAAAATTTGCAAAAAAAAGTTTACAGTCATTCACCTAAATAAACAAGCACTCCCTTGTCATCTCAGAAAAAAAGATTCCTCCCTTGCAGCACTGGAAAAAGATAGTTACTAAACGAGCACGGTTTCTTTCGCCGATAATACATGCTGAATTATCTACCAACAAAAGTGAAATCATCCAATGCAAACGAAGGAATCTTTTTTGACATTAAATGACATTAATTCAGTTAATTGTTAATTTCATGTTATGAAATTGCTACAGTTTTTTCACAATTCGTTTCTTACTAAATTACTATTCATGGGCACCACAACCTATTCATTGGCACCACAACGTTCGAAAATCGAGCATAGTGCAGCAAGTATAACAAATAAAGTTCTAAAATTTGTAACGCGGCAACCTTTTGTCAATACAAAAGCCACACACAAGTAAAGAAAATGCTTAAACCTAAGGTACGAGAACAATTCTCACGAAAATCTAGATTTTTACGTTGTCAACACTAACGTCTAGCAAGTTATGCAAGTTCAAGACGATCAGATATTAAATTTTATTCAGAACTTTTACATTTAGAACAACTCATGGCCATTCCTATGTGGAACTACATTCTCCATTTTTTTTTAAATTTACTCGTATAAACATCTAAAAAAGAATAACAAGAAACCATACTCGCTGTTTACATCCATAGTCCGCTCATTGGCACTATAACGGAAGACGCGTTGAGGCATTTTCAACACATAACAAAATGTTATGGCTCCAATGATTACCCGCCGAGGTGTAGCAAACTTAAGTATCAATCTATGAAATGTTCAGTTTACGACTTATGAAATGGGCCCTTGAATCGTAATACTGAGATCCTAACTCGTTATTTATATCTAGAAAGTTAGTCATTATAACGAGCTACATTTTACATCGCCACCTTAAGAGTTCCCCAAAACGGTAAACAGCATTAATCTAAACAAATTTTAAACTCACCCCAATATTTAAATCGGTCATTTCAAATACTTGTATAACAGCATAGCTTGATTCAAAATCTTACTAGTATATTTTGTTTTTCCTCTGAGTGTTCTATTTTCTTACAGATATACAAATAGCTGGTGTAAAATATTGACAAAACTCATCTTCTGTGTGCATGCTAAATGTCCTTATTATATTGTCCTTATTATTTTATATCATAAGGGCATACGGTTTAAAAATGATGAAAACATCGATGGTATTCCATGATGTTGAATCCTGCTTTTTTGTCATTATACTCAAATATTTACATTCGCACACAATTTTTGTATACGATAAAATTATGGTTCATTTTGCTTGAACCGGTCGACCTTTTGAAACCTGTGGATGGAGTGTCGAAAGAAAAGCCTGAGACTCATGCATATGAAAAACGCAAATTAATATTGTGTTTCAATTAACGTGATCATAATGTTACCAAAAAAAAAAATTATAACAAAAAGGTATAAAAGCGAAAAATGTAAGTAAAAGGATTGATTCTTATTTTTGTGCATTCATGCGCAATGAAAGCTCGGCCGCGATTTTGATTTTTTTCTCCAAAATTACTGGCGTGCTATGTGGATTTGCAAAATCGCGGCCGAACATTCATACTGCATGAACGCACAACATAAAAAAAATACGCCGAATTAATGATAGCAAGCGGTCCAAATAGCAACATAATCTCACATGATCTTGAACCATACATTTATGGAACAAAGTTTCTATTTTTTTCAGAAAACGATTTTTATACGTTGTTTGTTGAATAATAAGTAAATGCAAACTTAAAAATATATATTTGTATGCATTCTAGCTAATCCTGTGTCCTTTTTATTGTCCTATCACACATAATTATATATCCTTACCAGCAACAGCAACAACACTAACGATTAAAAGAAATATGTCTTTCACCATTATGCACTCTTTTTATTGTATGTGTATATGCACATCTTGCTGAAGTTGAATTCGTTGTTGAACTAACTATTCCAAAACTTTATCAACGCTCAAAAAGAGGAAATTACCTCTTAAACCTTAAATAAGACGATTATCAACATTTTCATTACAAGGTAATCCATAGATAAGAATATACAGCCAGTAATATTAAGTTAACTTTTGTATGAAAAAAAAATCCTCAATCAAAATGTTGGTTAAGCTAGAACAGCTCCAAGAATACTCGACAGCATATTGATTTACTCCTAGTTTTTCTTTCTTTATTTATTTTGTCTGATCCCATGGTTTGAACGATGATACAATCATTATGAGACCGTGCGAACAAATAGTTTTAATCTTAATCTTAAAATGTACTCACAGGTTCTTTCTTGTCTTCAGATCGCCAGGTTGATTCTCAATACAGTGCACATCAACATGCTGTTCCTTTATTGTTTGACTCCTTGTCTTCAGGTCGGCAGGTTGATTCTCAATATAGTGCTCCTCAACATGGTGTTCCTTTATTGTTTGACTGCTTGTCTTCAGGTCGCCAGGTTGATTCTCAATATAGTGCGCCTCAACATTGTGTTCCTTTATTGTTTGACTCCTTGTCTTCATGTCGCCAGGTTGATTCTCAATATAGTGCACCTCAACATGGTGCTCCTTTATTGTTTGACTCCTTGTCCTCAGGTCGCCAGGTTGATTCTCAATATAGTGCACCTCAACATGGTGTTCCTTTATTGTTTGACTCCTTGTCTTCAGGTCGCCAGGTTGATTCTCAATATAGTGCACCTCAACATGGTGTTCCTTTATTGTTTGACTCCTTGTCTTCAGGTCGCCAGGTTGATTCGCAATATAGTGGACCTCAACATGGTGTTCCTTTATTGTTTGACTGCTTGTCTTCAGGTCGCCAGGTTGATTCTCAATATAGTGCACCTCAACATGGTGCTCCTTTATTGTTTGACTCCTTGTCCTCAGGTCGCCAGGTTGATTCTCAATATAGTGCACCTCAACATGGTGTTCCTTTATTGTTTGACTCCTTGTCTTCAGGTCGCCAGGTTGATTCTCAATATAGTGCACCTCAACATGGTGTTCCTTTATTGTTTGACTCCTTGTCTTCAGGTCGCCAGGTTGATTCGCAATATAGTGGACCTCAACATGGTGTTCCTTTATTGTTTGACTGCTTGTCTTCAGGTCGCCAGGTTGATTCTCAATATAGTGCACCTTAACATGGCGCGCCTTTATTGTTTGACTCCTTGTCCTCAGTTCGCCAGGTTGATTCTCAATATAGTGCACCTCAACATGGTGTTCCTTTATTGTTTGACTGCTTGTCCTCAGGTCGCCAGGTTGATTCTCAATATAGTGCACCTCAACAAGGTGTTCCTTTATTGTTTGACTGCTTGTCTTCAGGTCGCAAGGTTGATTCTCAATATAGTGCACCTCAACATGGTGTTCCTTTATTGTTTGACTCCTTGTCTTCAGGTCGCCAGGTTGATTCTCAATATAGTGCACCTCAACATGGTGTTCCTTTATTGTTTGACTCCTTGTCCTCAGGTCGCCAGGTTGATCCTCAATATAGTGCACCTCAACATGGTGTTCCTTTATTGTTTGACTGCTTGTCCTCAGGTCGCCAGGTTGATTCTCAATATAGTGCACCTCAACATGGTGTTCCTTTATTGTTTGACTCCTTGTCTTCAGGTCGCCAGGTTGATTCTCAATATAGTGCACCTCAACATGGTGTTCCTTTATTGTTTGACTGCTTGTCCTCAGGTCGCCAGGTTGATTCTCAATACAATGCATCTTAACATGGTGTTCCTTTTTTGTTTTTCCTTGTCTCCAGGTCGCCAGGTTGATTCTCAATATAGTGCACCTCAACATGGTGTTCCTTTATTGTTTTTCCTTGTCTTCAGGTCGCCAGGTTGATTCTCAATATAGTGCTCCTCAACATGGTGTTCCTTTATTGTTTGACTGCTTGTCTTCAGGTCGCCAGGTTGATTCTCAATATAGTGCACCTCAACATGGTGTTCCTTTATTGTTTGACTGCTTGTCTTCAGGTCGCCAGGTTGATTCTCAATATAGTGCACCTTAACATGGTGTTCCTTTATTGTTTGACTGCTTGTCTTCAGGTCGCCAGGTTGATTCTCAATATAGTGCACCTTAACATGGTGTTCCTTTATTGTTTGACTGCTTGTCTTCAGGTCGCCAGGTTGATTCTCAATATAGTGCACCTCAACATGGTGTTCCTTTATTGTTTGACTCCTTGTCTTCAGGTCGCCAGGTTGATTCTCAATATATTGCACCTCAACATTGTGTTCCTTTATTGTTTGACTGCTTGTCTTCAGGTCGCCAGGTTAATTTTCAATATAGTGCACCTCAACATGGTGTTCCTTGATTGTTTTTTCATGTCTTCAGGTCGCCAGGTTGATTCTCAATACAGTGCTCCTCAACATGGTGTTCCTTTATTGTTTGATTGCTTGTCTTCAGGTCGTCAGGTTGATTCTCCATATAGTGCACCTCAACATGGTGTTCCTTTATTGTTTGACTCCTTGTCTTCAGGTCGTCAGGTTGATTCTCAATATAGTGCACCTCAACATGGTGTTCCTTTATTGTTTGACTCCTTGTCTTCAGGTCGTCAGGTTGATTCTCAATATAGTGCACCTCAACATGGTGTTCCTTTATTGTTTGATTGCTTGTCTTCAGGTCGTCAGGTTGATTCTCCATATAGTGCACCTCAACATGGTGCTCCTTTATTGTTTGACTGCTTGTCTTCAGGTCGTCAGGTTGATTCTCAATATAGTGCACCTCAACATGGTGTTCGTTTATTGTTTGACAGCTTGTTTTCAGGTCGCCAGGTTGATTCTCAATATAGTGCACCTCAACATGGTGTTCCTTTATTGTTTGACTGCTTTTCCTCAGGTCGCCAGGTTGATTCTCAATACAGTGCACCTCAACATGTCGCGCTTTTATTGTTTGACTGTTTGTCTTCAGGTCGCCAGGTTGATTCTCAATATAGTGCACCTCAACATGGTGTTCCTTTATTGTTTGACTGCTTGTCTTCAGGTCGCCAGGTTGATTCTCAATATAGTGCACCTCAACATGGTGTTCCATTATTGTTTGACTCCTTGTCTTCAGGTCGCCAGGTTGATTCTCAATATAGTGCACCTCAACATGGTGTTCCTTTATTGTTTGACTCTTTGTCTTCAGGTCGCCAGGTTGATTCTCAATATAGTGCACCTAAACATGGTGCTCCTTTATTGTTTGACTGCTTGTCTTCAGGTCGTCAGGTTGATTCTCAATATAGTGCACCTCAACATGGTGTTCCTTTATTGTTTGATTGCTTGTCTTCAGGTCGTCAGGTTGATTCTCAATATAGTGCACCTCAACATGGTGCTCCTTTATTGTTTGACTGCTTGTTTTCAGGTCGCCAGGTTGATTCTCAATATAGTGCACCTCAACATGGTGTTCCTTTATTGTTTGACTGCTTTTCCTCAGGTCGCCAGGTTGATTCTCAATACAGTGCACCTCAACATGGCGCGCCTTTATTGTTTGACTGCTTGTCTTCAGGTCGTCAGGTTGATTCTCAATATAGTGCACCTCAACATGGTGTTCCTTTATTGTTTGACTGCTTGTCCTCAGGTCGCCAGGTTGATTCTCAATACAGTGCACCTCAACATGGTGTTCCTTTATTGTTTGACTCCTTGTCCTCAGGTCGCCAGGTTGATTCTCAATATAGTGCACCTCAACATGGTGTTCCTTTATTGTTTGACTGCTTGTCCTCAGGTCGCCAGGTTGATTTTCAATATAGTGCACCTCAACATGGTGTTCATTTATTGTTTGACTCCTTGTCTTCAGGTCGCCAGGTTGATTCTCAATATAGTGCACCTCAACATGGTGTTCCTTTATTGTTTGACTGCTTGTCCTCAGGTCGCCAGGTTGATTCTCAATACAATGCATCTTAACATGGTGTTCCTTTTTTGTTTTTCCTTGTCTCCAGGTCGCCAGGTTGATTCTCAATATAGTGCACCTCAACATGGTGTTCCTTTATTGTTTTTCCTTGTCTTCAGGTCGCCAGGTTGATTCTCAATATAGTGCTCCTCAACATGGTGTTCCTTTATTGTTTGACTGCTTGTCTTCAGGTCGCCAGGTTGATTCTCAATATAGTGCACCTCAACATGGTGTTCCTTTATTGTTTGACTCCTTGTCTTCAGGTCGCCAGGTTGATTCTCAATATAGTGCACCTTAACATGGTGTTCCTTTATTGTTTGACTGCTTGTCTTCAGGTCGCCAGGTTGATTCTCAATACAGTGCACCTCAACATGGTGTTCCTTTATTGTTTGACTGCTTGTCTTCAGGTCGCCAGGTTGATTCTCAATATAGTGCACCTCAACATGGTGTTACTTTATTGTTTGACTCCTTGTCTTCAGGTCGCCAGGTTGATTCTCAATATATTGCACCTCAACATTGTGTTCCTTTATTGTTTGACTGCTTGTCTTCAGGTCGCCAGGTTAATTCTCAATATAGTGCACCTCAACATGGTGTTCCTTGATTGTTTTTTCATGTCTTCAGGTCGCCAGGTTGATTCTCAATACAGTGCACCTCAACATGGTGTTCCTTTATTGTTTGACTGCTTGTCTTCAGGTCGCCAGGTTGATTCTCAATATAGTGCACCTCAACATGGTGTTCCTTTATTGTTTGACTCCTTGTCTTCAGGTCGTCAGGTTGATTCTCAATATATTGCACCTCAACATGGTGTTCCTTTATTGTTTGACTGCTTGTCCTCAGGTCGCCAGGTTGATTCTCAATACAGTGCTCCTCAACATGGTGTTCCTTTAATGTTTGACTGCTTGTCTTCAGGTCGCCAGGTTGATTCTCAATACAGTGCATCTTAACATGGTGTTCCTTTATTGTTTGACTGCTTTTCTTCAGGTCGCCAGGTTGATTCTCAATATAGTGCACCTCAACATGGTGTTCCTTTATTGTTTGACTCCTTGTCTTCAGGTCGCCAGGTTGATTCTCAATATAGTGCACCTCAACATGGTGTTCCTTTATTGTTTGACTGCTTGTCTTCAGGTCGTCAGGTTGATTCTCAATATAGTGCACCTCAACATGGTGTTCCTTTATTGTTTGATTGCTTGTCTTCAGGTCGTTAGGTTGATTCTCCATATAGTGCACCTCAACATGGTGCTCCTTTATTGTTTGACTGCTTGTCTTCAGGTCGTCAGGTTGATTCTCAATATAGTGCAACTCAACATGGTGTTCGTTTATTGTTTGACAGCTTGTTTTCAGGTCGCCAGGTTGATTCTCAATACAGTGCACCTCAACATGGTGTTCCTTTATTGTTTGACTGCTTTTCCTCAGGTCGCCAGGTTGATTCTCAATATAGTGCACCTCAACATGTCGCGCTTTTATTAATTGACTGTTTGTCCTCAGGTCGTCAGGTTGATTCTCAATATAGTGCACCTCAACATGGTGTTCCTTTATTGTTTGACTGCTTGTCTTCAGGTCGCCAGGTTGATTCTCAATATAGTGCACCTTAACATGGTGTTCCATTATTGTTTGACTCCTAGTCTCCAGGTCGCCAGGTTGATTCTCAATATAGTGCACCTCAACATGGTGTTCCTTTATTGTTTGACTCTTTGTCTTCAGGTCGCCAGGTTGATTCTCAATATAGTGCACCTAAACATGGTGCTCCTTTATTGTTTGACTGCTTGTCTTCAGGTCGTCAGGTTGATTCTCAATATAGTGCACCTCAACATGGTGTTCCTTTATTGTTTGATTGCTTGTCTTCAGGTCGTCAGGTTGATTCTCAATATAGTGCACCTCAACATGGTGCTCCTTTATTGTTTGACTGCTTGTTTTCAGGTCGTCCGGTTGATTCTCAATATAGTGCACCTCAACATGGTGTTCCTTTATTGTTTGACTGCTTTTCCTCAGGTCGCCAGGTTGATTCTCAATACAGTGCACCTCAACATGGCGCGCCTTTATTGTTTGACTGCTTGTCTTCAGGTCGTCAGGTTGATTCTCAATATAGTGCACCTCAACATGGTGTTCCTTTATTGTTTGACTGCTTGTCCTCAGGTCGCCAGGTTGATTCTCAATACAGTGCACCTCAACATGGTGTTCCTTTATTGTTTGACTGCTTGTCTTCAGGTCGCCAGGTTGATTCTCAATATAGTGCACCTCAACATGGTGTTACTTTATTGTTTGACTCCTTGTCTTCAGGTCGCCAGGTTGATTCTCAATATATTGCACCTCAACATTGTGTTCCTTTATTGTTTGACTGCTTGTCTTCAGGTCGCCAGGTTGATTCTCAATATAGTGCACCTCAACATGGTGTTCCTTGATTGTTTTTTCATGTCTTCAGGTCGCCAGGTTGATTCTCAATACAGTGCTCCTCAACATGGTGTTCCTTTATTGTTTGACTGCTTGTCTTCAGGTCGCCAGGTTGATTCTCAATATAGTGCACCTCAACATGGTGTTCCTTTATTGTTTGACTCCTTGTCTTCAGGTCGTCAGGTTGATTCTCAATATATTGCACCTTAACATGGTGTTCCTTTATTGTTTGACTGCTTGTCCTCAGGTCGCCAGGTTGATTCTCAATACAGTGCTCCTCAACATGGTGTTCCTTTATTGTTTGACTGCTTGTCTTCAGGTCGCCAGGTTGATTCTCAATACAGTGCATCTTAACATGGTGTTCCTTTATTGTTTGACTGCTTGTCTTCAGGTCGCCAGGTTGATTCTCAATATAGTGCACCTCAACATGGTGTTCCTTTATTGTTTGACTCCTTGTCTTCAGGTCGCCAGGTTGATTCTCAATATAGTGCACCTCAACATGGTGTTCCTTTATTGTTTGACTCCTTGTCTTCAGGTCGTCAGGTTGATTCTCAATATAGTGCACCTCAACATGGTGTTCCTTTATTGTTTGATTGCTTGTCTTCAGGTCGTCAGGTTGATTCTCCATATAGTGCACCTCAACATGGTGCTCCTTTATTGTTTGACTGCTTGTCTTCAGGTCGTCAGGTTGATTCTCAATATAGTGCACCTCAACATGGTGTTCGTTTATTGTTTGACAGCTTGTTTTCAGGTCGCCAGGTTGATTCTCAATATAGTGCACCTCAACATGGTGTTCCTTTATTGTTTGACTGCTTTTCCTCAGGTCGCCAGGTTGATTCTCAATACAGTGCACCTCAACATGTCGCGCCTTTATTGTTTGACTGTTTGTCCTCAGGTCGTCAGGTTGATTCTCAATATAGTGCACCTCAACATGGTGTTCCTTTATTGTTTGACTGCTTGTCTTCAGGTCGCCAGGTTGATTCTCAATATAGTGCACCTCAACATGGTGTTCCATTATTGTTTGACTCCTTGTCTTCAGGTCGCCAGGTTGATTCTCAATATAGTGCACCTCAACATGGTGTTCCTTTATTGTTTGACTCCTTGTCTTCAGGTCGCCAGGTTGATTCTCAATATAGTGCACCTCAACATGGTGCTCCTTTATTGTTTGACTGCTTGTCTTCAGGTCGTCAGGTTGATTCTCAATATAGTGCACCTCAACATGGTGTTCCTTTATTGTTTGATTGCTTGTCTTCAGGTCGTCAGGTTGATTCTCAATATAGTGCACCTCAACATGGTGCTCCTTTATTGTTTGACTGCTTGTTTTCAGGTCGTCCGGTTGATTCTCAATATAGTGCACCTCAACATGGTGTTCCTTTATTGTTTGACTGCTTTTCCTCAGGTCGCCAGGTTGATTCTCAATACAGTGCACCTCAACATGGCGCGCCTTTATTGTTTGACTGCTTGTCTTCAGGTCGTCAGGTTGATTCTCAATATAGTGCACCTCAACATGGTGTTCCTTTATTGTTTGACTGCTTGTCTTCAGGTCGCCAGGTTGATTCTCAATACAGTGCACCTCAACATGGTGTTCCTTTATTGTTTGACTGCTTGTCTTCAGGTCGCCAGGTTGATTCTCAATATAGTGCACCTCAACATGGTGTTCCTTTATTGTTTGACTGCTTGTCCTCAGGTCGCCAGGTTGATTCTCAACACAGTGCACCTCAACATGGCGCGCCTTTATTGTTTGACTCCTTGTCTTCAGGTCGTCCGGTTGATTCTCAATATAGTGCACCTCAACATGGTGTTCCTTTATTGTTTGACTGCTTGTCCTCAGGTCGCCAGGTTGATTCTCAATACAGTGCACCTCAACATGGTGTTCCTTTATTGTTTGACTGCTTGTCTTCAGGTCGCCAGGTTGATTCTCAATATAGTGCACCTCAACATGGTGTTCCTTTATTGTTTGACTGCTTGTCCTCAGGTCGCCAGGTTGATTCTCAATACAGTGCACCTCAACATGGCGCGCCTTTATTGTTTGACTGCTTGTCTTCAGGTCGCCAGGTTGATTCTCAATATAGTGCACCTCAACATGGTGTTCCTTTATTGTTTGACTGCTTGTCTTCAGGTCGCCAGGTTGATTCTCAATACAGTGCACCTCAACATGGTGTTCCTTTATTGTTTGACTCCTTGTCTTCAGGTCGCCAGGTTGATTCTCAATATAGTGCACCTCAACATTGTGTTCCTTTATTGTTTGACTGCTTGTCTTCAGGTCGCCAGGTTGATTCTCAATATAGTGCACCACAACATGGTGTTCCTTTATTGTTTGACTGCTTGTCTTCAGGTCGTCAGGTTGATTCTCAATATAGTGCACCTCAACATGTTGTTCCTTTATTGTTTGACTGCTTGTCTTCAGGTCGCCAGGTTGATTCTCAATACAGTGCACCTCAACATGGTGTTCCTTTATTGTTTGACTGCTTGTCTTCAGGTCGCCAGGTTGATTCTCAATATAGTGCACCTCAACATGGTGTTCCTTTATTGTTTGACTGCTTGTCTTCAGGTCGCCAGGTTGATTCTCAATACAGTGCTCCTCAACATGGTGTTCCTTTATTATTTGACTGCTTGTCTTCAGGTCGCCAGGTTGATTCTCAATACAGTGCACCTCAACATGGTGTTCCTTTATAGTTTGACTGCTTTGCTTGTCCATGTGGTTTCCATTTTAGAAATAAAATAATAGTAATTTAATGTAACTTCATATTCAGATATTTTTTTTTCCATGAAAACAGTATTAAAATAAGATTTTAGAGGCATTATAAAAAATCGATGTGAAGTTTTAGGCTGTTCGCGTTTTGTGGTGATAGACTACTGAAAAGGTCAAGGCATCTACAATCATGATTGGAAGAGAAGTTTATATATATTAAAATTGTTTTTATTTTGCTTTCTAAACGGTTAAAATGTTATATAACACTACATCCGGCATTTCCTGCGTCAAGTCATGTGTTTACGGTGGAAAAATAAAACTCGCGCTTTTAGAAAATGGTTGATACCCAAATCCGTGTGTTGGCAAAGACTCAATTCAATCCCTTTCAATGTCCAAATGGCCACTTATTATCGATGATAGGTTGAAGTAGTAAATGAAACAACATAGAACAGTATAACAGATTCAATTACTCGTACTCATGTATACATAAGGATAATAAATTGAAATGCAAATCATGTTAATATACATTTCAATATTCTATTCTATGCGTACACATTTGAATGCAGTATTCCTTAACCATACATGTGTATGTATATATTAGGCCATGTTCATAATGTTATAATTGCAATAGTAAAATCAAAACTATAGGCAAAAGCCCAGTAGTCAAACATTCAAATATAAATCTTTATTTCTTCACAAATTAAGAGCCCAAACGAAACTGAGCGAGATTCATAAACGTATAAACACCACAAACATACCACACATGCATCAACATAGCTTCACTGATAACTGATGGGATTACAGCCCTAGAACGGTCAGTGGAACTCAATTTAACTGAAATACGAATCTACTTGGGGTTTTAAACTAGTTTATGTGGCCATAACATCACACTTGTTCCAACTTTTATCAATTATTACAAATCTCATCTGATAAAATTGATAATATGATACTTTGTAAAATGCGGTAAATACATTATCGAACGTAAATGGAAATTTGTCGGGGTTAATGATGGTGACAATAGACACGTGACTATTTAAGAGAGGGCAGAACACTAACAACAATGAAAGGCTGTAGGCCGGCCGCCACTGGTCAGTTTGGATCCCATGAGCATTTCCCGTTTTCTGTAAAAACAGCGTTCCTTTTGGAATCAGCAGATTGATTTCTGACGTCGGATAGCTCGGTAGGGTTTGAGAGTACCCATAAAACTGATAGGTCTAGTAGTTTGACCCTACGTAAATTCGATAGGTCTAGTAGTTTGACCTTACATAAATGCCAAGTTGTTTTAAAGATAGATAGTGAATTGTTTACCAAATATAGAAAACGTGAGAGCCCATGAAACTTAAACTGTTGTCTGATAACTATACCTGCGTTTGATGTACATGATTCGACGATACAAGCCTACATAAACCGGTAATCGTCTTACTTAGTGTTCGTTGTGTGTTTAACATCACCGTGGCTTTAAAGTTTGCCTTGACGTCGTAGGTCAATACAATATACTTAAAATGCACACACAACCAGCCCCCACCCCAGCCTACCCCCCCCCCCCCCAAAAAAAAAAGAAAGAACAAGAAGATTGTTCGGTAGTGTTCGTCTACAATAGTACACGTTTGTGTGGAGGCGTATTTCATGAAGCAATCCAACTGTTCATGAAGTGTTATTGTTGATGACGACAAATCGTACGACATGGCAAGGTTGATACGATTCTTAATCATCTGTAAAGATTACCTTAATAGTTTTACCCATCGGTTACAACATATTCATGCCCTACACATTGCTTCCTTATATAGTGGTTGTTGTCCTATCAGTTATAGAAAAAAAGAAAGTCTATCGGTTCGGTTCCTCACCAAGACTTATTTCAGATTCATCGGCTTGCTTTCAAAATCACATTCACATTGCAATCTTATTTACGTTTTTAAATAAAGTCGTATTTTCATTCGCACGTTTTACCATAACATCATGCGTCCCATTTTATAACCACGGCGCATTAATTCTTTAAACATGTCATGTCAAAAATAAGATCTGAAGATACCTGATAAAAGCCTTAAAAACAAAACTGACGAAATAAAACATGGCGCTGACAATTAAATTTATTGCCTCATTTTCAGGACTTAGATTAGGAAAAAATATATTCAATAAAGAACTAAACGAACGTTTATGAATGTAAATTCAAACGCATTATGTAATGAAGTGTTCTTTAAAATGATAATGCATATACTTAAAATGCACCCCCCCCCCAAAAAAAAGGGGGGGGGGAACGGTGTTCGGTACTGTTTGTCTACAAAAGTGCACGTTTATATGAAGGCCATTTTAGTGAACCACAGACAGGGACTTTTCATCTCGAAGTGCTTGATCATCTACTATTAAAATATTTCGTTCGGAGAGGCTTTAATAATTATGCTATACCATCGGTCCCAAAATCACAAAGCGGTTACTTTCCTATGATGTACAGTAATCGCTGTCACTTGTGTTTATTTGTTTTACATGTTTGTTATAAAAACTGATGTCCACATGTTCTTGTATAAAACTGAAACTGAACTACGCTTGTCATGTGGTGATGATCAAAATACATGACTTCACTCAAACACTCAAATGAAATTTTTCTTTCATTTGAAATAAAGAATATCTTTATCTTTGAAACAACATATTTCAATGGAATTTTAATGAAATATTGCGAATAATGTGTTAGCTATTTAATAAAACAAACTTATAAATGTAGTGGCATATGACTGACATCTCTGTTCGTCAAGGGAGATCACTGCGTTAGAGAATGCACCGGACCTTCTCAGTGCTTCTGTTCCCTCGTTTATAATATCTACGGAACGATTGTGTGATAAACAAAATAATGCATTAAAAACGTTTTTGCATCAGCTTATATTGTGTTCCTTTAAGGTCAATAGTGTTGTGACGTGTACGCTCCAAATATTACACAATAGATGAAGCGCTACACTCACCTTGGCATCTGATGTTCTCACTAGCAGATGCAGGGTTGGGGAAACACCCGGCGCCCACCTCCCCTTAAATCGTCCAAGTGCTTACAAGAGTAATAAAATACGTCCATTATGCACCATTTCGGACTCTAATTTTTTCTTGGGGGAATACCCCCGAACCACCTGCCAAAACTTTTAACTCTGAGGGCGCCCCTAAGTTACAAACAATTACAGCTCGTTTTTTTCCGGAAGCTCCAGAAATTGTCGCTTTTTATCAGAACATATCAATAGTCGAAGGAGAGAAAATCTCTTTGGTTTGCATCACTCTGGCGAAAGAATCAACGACAAAGACGTTACAGGCGGTCATTCAGAGATGATCCTTGAAATTGTAAAACAGTTTTGTCTAAGAACACTTCGTAGCGGGAAAAGTTATTGCTAAGGTAATGTTTCCGCGCAATAACGTCGAAGTTGAAGGTAAATTTAATTTTATATAATTTTAATATATCAACCAGTTAAGTAATATGTTATTCATCATTTTACAATTGTATAGTTGTTATAGCTCTTAACGCGTTCAAGTAACATTTTTCCCAAACGTGCTGGAGAATCTACCACAACGTCCGGATTTTCAAAAAAGAAAAGAAATACGCTTTTTAGCGTGTTGACCTCTAGGCCAGGCGTGTCCCCTTCCATACGTACTAGGTCATACACCGCTTACGTGAATCTAGTTAGTACCAGAATCAGCCGTAAATCGGGTTTCGTACTTCTTTGGAACTTATGGTTAGGGTTTAGATGAATTCTAAAACGGGGGTATGTATTTCTTTAGACCTTGCGGTCAATGATAACCTTTGAAAGTGCAATCAATTATTTCCAACGGGGTCCTTTGTTTTAGGGTGCTATACCCTAGCTCTTTTTCGAAGAGACCCCTTGGTTTTTTTACGTGCTCGATATGTGTTTGCGGGTTGGTATCCCCTAAAAGATACGGTTTGTAGTATGCCTACAATATTTCATCGACTTTATGCCTCAAGTACCATCAATATCCGAACATTGGCTTTCTTGAACTGATGCCGGTGCTTGAATGCGAGCAGGCGAAGTATCGAAGGGTCGTGTCTTCCATATAACGGAATAGGCATTGCTAGGTACGAGAACAGGTAGTAGTCGAATTATCTTTTGTGAACTTGGGATACCTTAAAAACTACCGGCTGGATAATTGTATAAAAAGGCCGGAAGTATTTTGTCTGGCCGGGTAATGCATGCTCAGGTCGGAAAACTTGTCCATCTGTCTGCTTGTAGGACAGTCAGGCCTGTCAGAAATACATATCTTTTTTCACCGATACCAATGTGCAACATTACGCGTATTGCCCTATAATTAAAATAAAGGATCTATATTTCAATAGATGTACGTGTATGTACTTTTTTGCCAAAATATGGCTTCTATGCATGCTTTCCCTATTCTTCATAAGGGGCTTGTAGTCGGTAAGCGTTTACCAATGGCGAGTATGTGCATGAATTGAACTCCTTGGAGTTAATATGAATGGGTGTTTAAATTTAGATTGTGTGTACTAAGCAGCACAAATCAATATGTGTGTATGATTCTAGAAGTACTGTAATGTATAAAAAGACTTTATATATATATATATATATATATATATATATATATATATATATATATATATATATATATATATATATATGTTCCACACTTCCACCAAAAGAATTAACACTCACGAAAATGCGATCATTTATTAAATAATGATACGGCTTATGAAACAAAATATTTAAATTAAGAACTATCAATTACATATGAAAGTGAATTTGTTTGCATTAGTTAAATGCAATAATTCCCAAATGAATTGGTGGTATATTTTTTCTCTTATTTTAAAGGTGTACTTCTGTGTGTTCAAAGGCTCCCATCATAATCACTCATTTATCAAGTAACTATTTGGACTATGTTATTTGACTTAGGGCATGTACTTAAGTTTGATCAGTTCAATCTCCTTCCTAGGCCAAGGTAACCAAAAATGAAAAATGAAAACTAACAGTGGATTGTTTCATACATCGAACTTATCAAATATTGTCTAAATATTTCTAATGCTTTAGTTATGCTCACTGTGAAAATATAGACTTAATGACAGTGCTGTAAAGCAAAAAAAGATCTTTTTCCACTACTATGTCTAAACAGCATCCGGATTAAGTTGCAAATCCAGAATTTTTGCAAACTTATTTTTTTTATTTTTCACCCAATGTTTTTTATTTTTGTATTTTTAAAATGTGTTAGGTAATACTAATAAGAGATATTTTTTGTTTCCTGAAATTTAATTTAGAAATATGTTTTTTTGGCATTTAAAGTCAACTTTTCCAATGGGAGTCCCATTGGAAAATGGCCTTCCCATTGGAAAAATGGTTTTTCCAATTGGAAAATCAGCCCAACATTTTTTGTTGGAAAATTCTCCCACATTTTCAAAAAAGGAATTAGTGATTAATAACAATCATTATCATTAATGGTTATAATGTTATCTAGAAAAAGTGCGTTTATAGTACTTTTTATCATTTTTTGTAAAAAAAAATCCCGTCGACCATTTTTTCCAATTGGATATTTCCCACGATTCAATATGGGAAAAGTCAGGAAATTGGAAAACTCCAATTGGAACATTGTCCCATTGGAATCTTCCAATTGGTAACATTGGCAATGGGCTTAATCCAATTGGAGGTTCTGGCAATAAATTTTAATGGGAAAATATTTCAACTTTCCTAAATCTCTTAAAAGAACACCTATTTATTTATTTAGGAATATATTTGAAGTTTTGTTTTATTGTTTACCTGTGTCCTGACATTGTATCCATCCAATTCCAAGCTAATACTTCTGTGCTGATATCTTAGCGATAAGATTTAAGCATCTTTTAATGAATTTGAATGCAATAAATCATATCAAAAATTACCTGAAGTATTCTTACTCAACCAGTGACACAAATTCCATTTTTTAAATATCTTTACACTAGTTCATCTCCTCAGACGCCATTTTTAATCGATTAAGTTGTGGTTGCAAACGACTAAGAACTTATTCATTTTTTCAAAGCTATACTCACTTTTACGCTTGAAAATGTTATTTCGGTTGTCAGTACCTTTACACAGAAAATGTACCATTTTCTTGATTTTTAATGAAGATGTAATTAATTGATGGAAATCCATATGAAATGTTTTACCTAAGATAATAGTTTATTTCATACACACTGTTCTGCAGGGGAGCAGGACCTTTCAACCCCAAGAGGCTTTTTAACCCTTCTAAAAAAGAACACTTTTCAGTTTTCAACCCTTAGACTTTTAAACCCCTATTTCAAAGACTTTTCAACCCCTACCTGTTTGGACTTTTTAACTCCTATAACAAAGACTTTTCAACCCCTAGTTGAATTATTTTAATAACCATATTAAAGACTTTTTAACTCCTAAACCAAAGACTTTCCAACCCCTATTATTTGGTTTTGAGCTGGTCCAAGCTAAACACCATTAAAAATGCTGCAAGGCATTTTAGAATGTTAACATGCATCATGTGCCAATGCCTTCCTCAAACAGTATTACTAGTATATGTTTTAGAAAAAAATATCGAACTGTACAAACATGTAAGGCTGGTGAATTTTGCATTACAAAATAAACGCTATTAATTGGTAATTAATGCCATGTTGTCACTTTACTACATACCCGGTAGTAGTATATAAGCCAGTCATCCTACAAGATAGTAGTGAAGCAAAAATACACATATGATGATTACTTGTAGATCATCTTGTATATGTGGAAAAAATGAACTTGTTATCTAGCTGATTGTAAAAACACTTTGTCATTCTTAAAGGGACTCGTACCTCATTGGCACCAAATAATCATTTTCCAGGTAATGTGTCTGAAATAATTAGTTAACTCTTTGATACTGAAATTGCAGAACAAAATACAATGAAAGTATGAAAATAAAGTCTTGTTTTAATCAGGGGTGAACCTACGCTTTTTACGTCATGGACAAATAAATAGCATAACCACTCAGCAAAAGGGACTCATACATAATTTATGGATATTTTGATCATGCATACCTTGGAAGCAACACCTTTTATTTCGTATTTAAAACAAATTTGCTAAAGAACCACAATTTACAAACTACGAGCTATAACTTATACAATAAACTCATACCTGGTTGAGCATTTTTGATGTAGAAATGAGGCACCCAAACTGCCAACAAGTACATATATGCATGCATAAATATTGAAGCAATGGTTAACATAGTCGCTTAAGTATATCCCTCACGCATCAAAATTAATTTTGCAATTGCACTAGTGGCCAGAAGGGGGGGGGGGGTGACCCCCCCCCCCCCACAACCACAACGTACCGATGTCGTCCAAGTTAACTTTTCGTTTCGAGGCAGGGGATACAGGGTAATCCAGAAGAACTGGAAAAAAAGGTTGTGAAATTGCGTAAATTTGTTTATTTTTTGTTTAGTGACACTGTTATTCAAAATCAATACATACACATATATAACAAACATCAATTGTGACTGATAAACCTTTAACTACATACTAAATAATGCATTTATTGAAAATATTTATTACTGATAACAAGATTGTAACCGTGTTTTTAATAGCAGAAAGCGCAAAAAATATTTAATGAATGGTAAATGCTAAAAGATTTATTGTGGTCTACTATAGTCTCATAAGGTAGAAATACCGTGTGTAATGCTCATTTCTTTCAAATTTAACTCGATATCCTTCATAAGAACCATTGTTTTCGACATTTATTCATTCTTTTAGGAATATTGAAACAACATTATTAATTGTGGTAAACCTTATCTGGCAGTACTTAAGAGTGCATCTTTGACTTTATTACTCGAGTGAATGCACCTTCAAACCGGTTTAACACCAACATGTCACAGTAATCAATACCATCTGTGTTAAGATGTCGGGAATGTGTTAGACGAATGATTTTGTTTTATGGAGCTTTGAATAGCGATGAATGGCACTAAAGTGGTGCCAAATGGATATCTCAAACACCCATTGGTAAGTCATTTATTTTTTTCCATTTAATTTTTTGTCTTGATTTTTGAATATATAAACAGTCAATAAGTAGGACATCTCGTTAAGAACGTTCACTTGAAACAGTCCTCTTCTTATCCACACTTCGACAAGGAGTGGGGCTACTCTGCCTAAATAGCCGTCAACGAGTATTTTAAGAAATATCAAAATAATAAAAAATGGTGTCCCAGTGGTTGCACCAGTCAATTGTTACCATGCCCCCCCCCCATAGTCCACCTAAATGACCGTCAATGGGTCTTTTGACGATTTTAAGACTATGGCAGTTACAGGGATACACATGAAATGTCAAAATAATAAAAAAAAGTATCCCTAATTGCTCATTATTGTAGCTACCCCCCCCCCCCCCCCCAGTCTAAAATCATAGACGTGTAATACATTCTTCCAATCCTTACTGGTTGACAGTACATTTCCTAACAGGGCACAAATCCTGAACACCGGCTAAAACACGCGTTTGTTTACCGTGATCGATTATTCGATGATCTAGATAAATACAGAGGCTTGCCTTGGTCACACTTGCAAAGTTTCATCTTGTTTTGTTAAGCATTTTTCTAAAAAATGCCATTTATTTAATATAGCATACTTTTTAATTATAATTGTATGACAATGTATTTTCGCTTTTCAAGTGTTTGGTATTTGTGCCCTCCATAGCGTATTTTGAAGGGTGATTTACTATCCATAAAATTGAACGATTTTCGACATAATATTGACGAGATCGTGAATCTGTACTTTGACAGCTGTTTTCACATGAACCAAAGATGTTTCATACGAAAGTTTAACTTACTACAACATAAACTCTCCAAGATAATTGTAAAAAACATCAGAAAGTGTTCGGATTTGTGACCTTAGCCAGTAACGTCTAAACGGGTTTGTGCAAAAACCGGGGGTGTTTTGAAAAATATTGAAATTGTATTAAGTGAAGTATTTTATGGTTTAAATTGATCATAAAGGTTTATATTCATACTTTACCATGTAAGTGAAAAGTTATTTTGCATTAAAACACATTATTTACCTTTCCAATAAAACAAAAGTTGACTGACACAGACAACAATTATGCCAAGCGGAACAACTCGACCCAATCGTAATAACTCGGCCACCACTGACAAGCTTCTAGATAGACCTCGAAAATACAATCGTAACAACTCAGCCATGGCCGAAATGTTCCAATTGTTTAAAAATTGTGCCCTGAAGCCTTGCAGGTGCCCTTCATGTATATATCGCTATGTTTTGACAGCAAGAAATGAAAAATAAACGTCAAACTCATAATTATTCATAGGATATGACATTTTTATGTATGGAACTGATATAAAATTACATAATCTGGTAATATTTCTTGTTTTATGATATTTTTGAGATATTAAATGCTTTAACCCAGAATCCCGATCGGAATAACTACCCACTTTTGATACTAAACAATTTGTATGTGAAGGATTTGCCATATCAAAAAAGATACAAAAATCCGTAAACGTACAATTCTTTGGCAGGGTTCGACACTAACAGTAGTCCGGTAGTCCGAGACTACCAGATTTATGGTCGGACTACAAGACATTTTAAGTCAATAGTCCGTCGGACTACTAGAAGAAAGTAAATATCACATCAGTTAATTGAGCATAAATCTTTATTACGCTTAAACTTGCGTAAAACGTGATGTCAAGAAGCCGATTATCACCGGTAAATACTCATTGTAAAGCTTGCCGAAGATGGCCGGGCAGTTCCGGACAACATGGACTGTTAACCGAATTTCGCGCGCATTTCGTATAGCCTTTCGATTAATGTTTAAACCAGTCAGTAGAATGTCTTTATTTAGAAAGGGAAAAAAACATTTTCACACTCTATGGTGTGTTTTAATCGTCAGACATGTGCACCTCTGCTTAAATGTCAGCAAGGTAGATTTGGGTCCAAGTGGCAGATTTTCTAAATCCCTTGCATTTTCAGTCAAAAACAATGAAAGATACGATGCAGATAAACACTTGACGGTTGTAACTATTTTTAGATTTTCTGAAAATACGTCATGATTATTATGGTTTAGGGTATTGTCAAATGTCGGTGTTTATTTAAAGCAAACAGAAGGAATATTATGTCTGGCTTATGCAATCTTTTAAACTGGCTTTTAGAAGAACAGCTGATAAATTAATCATACTGCCAAAACAGGTATAATGCAGTGTAAGTGCAGACGATGACAGAGTTGTGTGCTTTAATTTTCGCGCCAAAATGTAACATTTTATACATTGAAGCTAGGGCCAATAACAATTAACACCACGCCGATAGCGATAAGGCTACACCTACAGTGTCACATGACCTCCGACAAATACCCAGAAGCAGACGATAATAATACAAAAGTTATAAATGACAATCAGATAAAAAATGCATGGAACATGGTAAAACGTAGCAATAAAACCAAGTATAACATTAAATAAGTTCATTATTATTAATTGTATGCAATGTATAATTCAGGTAGAAAAATGTCTAGACTTTAAAATAATTTATTTCTAAATAACATCGGAATTTTGTTACAGTACAATAACAGTCTCTATTTTTAAAACTCAAATAAAGGGAAACAAAACATGTATTAATTTCCTATCCGAAAATCAACAAAAAAAGATGTTTGTATAGATCCATTGTCAAAACTCAATGGATTTCGCTGTTTTTCTTCCTTTTTCGATTCAGAATCACCTGTTTTATACAAGTGTAATGCATTATTATCATTATTTATATAACTACCTTATTGTTTCTCTCAATGAATAAATTTCCGTTTTAAATGACATGCAAAACTGTTCTAACAATAAGCATAGAAATTTTGAAACGACCATAGTCATTATACATGCAAAGGTTTTTACTTTGATTTGCGTCATTTTAAAATATGATTTTGTTTTATCTATACGTATATACTTTTTGTGACCTTAAGCTATATATCAGATATTTAATTAAATTTAATAAAAAAATGTAACTCACATAAATTGAGGTGTCTTTTTCACTAATATGTCAAACAAACTTAAATGCAAATGTATATGCCTCGGTTTTAAAACTTTTCGCACAATAAGGAGACAAATTTCAAAATCAAACTAAATCGCAATATATCATCAATATTGTACACTAATTCTCATAATGATATTTCTTATTTTAAGGCTATTAAAACGGAAATATACGTATATTATGTATGTTTACATTAAGACATTTTGAGAATTGAATTAGTCTACTAAACAGTCCCTTGTTATCAATTATAATTTTAGCGGCATAAAGGGAAAATGTCAGTATTTCGGATTTCTTAAACTGTCTTTACTATCTCTCAATTATGAGACATAATTTGTGTTAAATATATATAACAGCGTAATTACACTGCTGTTGATATGTGAGGATTGTCGGAGGTCATGGCGGATAGCAACGGCAACTGATAAGCCCTGCCTAATTTGGACGCTAGTTTGAGTGACAGGCAGCGTCATGTTAATTGTTATCTTACTCCCATACAAAAAATAATTAATAACACTTTCGGAATTTATTTCATCATGTTTTTTTAAGTATTATATGATATGTTGTTTAGATTAACAAAGAATACTGAATAGTAGGATGCCAATAATCAAATATTGTTTATCAGTAGGATGTCTGTCATTTGTGCCATAACTTAGCAACGATCTCAGTCGAGGTGTTTTAGTGTCAAGTGATTTATTGCAACATTTTCCTGAAAGTGACAGATTATGGGGTATTTTAGCATGGTTTTTAGATTTTTAATCTGAGGTATTTTAGCATAGTTTTTAGCATTTTTTTTGGTTTTAAAATTAAATTTAATGGCCAAAAATTGTTTTGAAGAATGTGGAAATTTTAAGATTGAAACAGATAAAAATCATGACCAATCAAAGGGTTATACTGACAATGTTCTAAGAAGGCTAAGTCTCACAAAACACTGAAGGAATCCGTTGCAGGCTTGCATTTTTATGGACTACCATAGTTTTTGCTGGACTACCCAGATTTGGGATCCAGTAGTCCGAGGGACTACCTTGTGAAAAATGTTAGTGTCTAACCCTGCTTTGGTCTACTAAGATTTAGCTTGTGAATGTCATTTTACAGCGAAATCAACAAGTTAAAAAAATACTCATGACCTGTTCCTTATCAATATGAAATATCTTTAAACTTTTAGGAACATTATGCAAAAAAAAAACAACAGTATGTTTTACCTTCAGTATAAGAAAATAACTATTTTCTAATAAAACTACTGTTGAAAAATGTAAGCTAATGAAATGGAAAATAAAAAGATGCTTCCAAACATGCCATATTTTCTTGAGACCATTCAGGGGGATTAATGTTCAAAAGTCTGAAAATTCAGGGGGATTTTGGTAGTATTCAGGTTTTTTTTTTAGCAGGTCTAATTTGACAAAATTTCAAAGTATTTTAAGACGCAAGTACACAAAAACAAATTGCCATAATTTTGAAAGACTCCCGAGGGGATTATGTCCAGAATTTAAGGGGATTTGGGTCACATACCAGAGAATTTTCATCATCGCCATGTAGCATTACGGGCATGACACACGTGCCAATTTACCTTGTCTACCCCTTTTTCCAGCACTTCATCTATATTTTAATGAGACACAGCCATATTGCATAATAAAAGCACTCACTTGCAAAATAGAATACTTCACAGAAAAATATGTTTCAGAGACAATTTAATGGGCTTACCTTCCTCTAAAATTGGATACAAAATCTGCTCATTATGATCATAAATGATGACTTTCAGACTAATAGAGAGAATGGAATGATTTATCAATATTTTTCATTTCAATTCCCAAATAGTCAGATTTGTTTGCTTCTGATAAAAAGCAAATGCATAATTTATTGTTTAAGTTCATAAACATATCATCTTTTGGCATTCATCAAAAAATAAAAAACATCACCACCATAATATTAAAATAAATAAAAGTCATTTCATCCGAATTGTCTACTTTCAGTTTCTCTTCTGGAAGTTCTGTTATTTTCCGATATTTGAGATGAAGGTCATGTCATGTATGTAAACATATTAGTGGGTCATAACAAAGAACAGCATTGTCTATTAGTTATTTTAATCCTTTTCTTTACCAAATAATGTACTGTCACCTTTAAATCATAAATCATTTTGATGACAATGACACATGTGGCGAACATAATTGTTTGTCTATTTTAAAGTGGGAGAGCGTTTTTAGATTGAATGCCGTCTGTTCGACACACTGTAATATTGTTTCTTGGATAAATTAATTTCAGCAACACAGTAAAATAATCTAAACATTTTATTCTTCGTTAACAATTTTATAATACCGTTTTACTTATTGAAATTCTAATAAGAGCTGGTTTAGAAATATGTTTTAAAGTCCCAAAGTAAAGTCCAATGTTGAAGTCTGAAGTCTAAATCTCTGGTCTAAAATCCAAATCAAATCTGATGTAAGAACATGAAACGTTCGTTTATATATGAGAGTTCATCCGGGTAACTTTATTTAACAAAAGCTCCGGTGCTCCGGTGCACGATAAAGTCCTGATTCATATGGAACGGAGTCTGCTCCGAACACCACGTGTCTATTTGCTCCGTTTGGAGTACGTCAATAACTCCGCCTATCTGGCTAATTCTTAAACTTGAATTAAGTTAACTTAAACTTAACAAAATAAACATAACATAACAAAAGCATTTAATTAGAAACTAAATCGTTCACGACACTCCCGACCGGAGAGATGGCGGAGTCTGTATTTAAGTAATTACCAATTCACTGATTATGCTGTGAAACGTAATTCATAAACTCTTCCTGAACACGTCTAAAGACTGTCAACGGGTTAACTGAATCTGGATTAAAATTGTCTGAATACCCCAGGGAGACAACTCTGTCCACACTATCATATACTCCGTTGACGTATCTGGTGGTTGTTCTTAATGTAACGTTTATATATTCATGCTCTTCGGTAATATTATCGTCTATATTGTCGTTGGGGGCGTTGAACACGGAAGCGTCGTCGTCGGTGGCGTTGAACACGGAAGCGTCGTCGTCGGTGGCGTTGAACACGGAATCGTTGTCGTCGGTGGCGTTGAACACGGAAGGGACGCTGGCATCATCGTTGCTTGTGGACGGAGGAATTTCGTCGCCGTCGCTGTGCGCTGAATAAACGTCGTCGACGTTGCTGACGTGACTGTCAGCGTCGGTGACGTCTTTTGTAATACTGTCCACTGATGTATCTGTACCCATAGCGTCGGAACCAGCTGTAACTTCATCACATTCGACGGCGTTTAAGGTAATAACGTCATCAGTAACGGTGACGTCTGAATCGTAAGTGTCCGTTACGTCGGCGTTTCCGCTGATTCCAGTGTCTGTCTCACGAATCCGTTATAGCTCACATCCGGCCTCATCATACATCCTATTGATTGACATTTCGTCGTCAATAACCGCTTCCTCAGATCCAACACCTGGCTTAATGTCCATCTCCTGTGTTGCACCACTTGGATTAGATATTACAGTATCCAACCAATTGTCAAAATCACCATCATTGTCTTCAGATATGGCTTCGTACTGATATGTTTCTGTCAATGGCTTCCGCGCAGGTTTGTTTGGCTGGAGGACGACATTCGACGCAGACTGCTGGGCTGTAGTTTTGTCCATTTTGTGGATTAGTGTAAGGTGCTTTTTTAGGTACCCTCTGCGTATAAACTTTGACTGACAGTTTGGCATCACACACTTGAAATGCAACAATCCATTATCATGCTTCTCTTTTACATGGCGGCATAAGTTACGCTTATTCGCGTATATGCGACCACATGTCTCACACATGAACGGCATGGCTGGGTTTTGAATCTGATAACGTTTGAAGAGGTGAACTACGTCTGAAGTTGTCGAAGACTAGAGCGAAAATGATCAGTTCGAACCATGTGCTCATCGTGCACGGGCAAAATCACTTCCGCTGGCTCCGCCAGCTATTGTTAGCCTAGGTCTCCGCCAGCGATAACAATAGAACCTTAGGTAGAGAGCCCGGGGGGATTAATTCAACCGGCTCCGCTCAGCCTTTATACATAAATATCGTAAGCGGAGCTGATCTGGTATGTACATATACATGTATAAAACGTATCCGTTCATTTCTTTGCAACATGTACCCTTTACAAGAGCTTGTATATACATGTATGCATTTAAAGGATGGTTGTAATTGCTTTATTGGGAATCAAATAAACGTGTATATTGACTATCTACACTGGCATATAAAGTTACTCATTCAAAGATCACCTTTATTAATTGTCTTTATTGAAGTATTCACTCAGTTTTACTTTCGCTTGTTCGGCGGCTGGTCGTTTGGGTCTCGAACACCGGTCCGATGACTCTGGCTTGTATGAGTCGTGTCTAGCATCGACGTTCCCCGATACTTCTATTGGGTATAGTAAGTTAAGGGGTCGACCTATGACACGCCCTGTGTGAGTCTGTACTTTAGCAGACCTGGTTTGACCATCACAGCTCTTGATAAGATCCTTAATCTTTCCAAATTTCCAACATCCTCGGGGAACATCGTCCTTTATAAGAACTACGTCACCTACCCTTGGTAAGAAGTGTGACTGTATTCTATGAGATTTGAGCTTTGTTTGAGTTCGTTCCCGGAGGCTAAGCAGATATTCTTCTCTCCACATCTTCCAAAATGAATTAAGGAGCTTTTGCCCTTTTTTCCATATTTGGAGGAGCTTTTGCGCAGAGCTTTCATACGGTGTATAATCCGTGTCACTGTCAACATCTACACTTGGTATTCCAATTTTTGGATTCAACGTCAAAAAACTCGATGGCGTTAACGTAATCATTGAATTGACGTCGTCGCCAACGTACGTGAGTGGCCTTGTGTTTATAACTGACTCGATTTCTTTGATCAATGTTTGCATTTGCATTTCTGTGAGAAGATTTCGGCCGATGGTTTTTCTCAGTGACCGTTTGACAAGGCCCACAAGCCTTTCATAAAAGCCACCCATCCATGGTGCTAGCTCTATGTTAAATATCCAATGTATACCGTTTTGTGAGGCATAGTCTTGTACGTCTTCAGTTTTCAAGATATTTTTCCATATGATGTCCACGGTCTCACTGGCCAGCTTAAACTGGAGTGCATTGTCACTAAAAACTACTTCCGGTTTTCCCCTAGAGGCAATAAATCGACGCAGACACATCAAAAATTGTTCTGTGGACATGTTCTGCACAAGTTCTAAGTGAATCGCTCGAGTAACAAGACATGTGAACAAACATATCCAGACTTTGCTTGTTCCGTCTGCTCCTTTTATATATAGCGGACCCAGATAGTCTAAGCCAACCTTTGAAAAAGGAGATGACTCGGTCACTCGTGACATTGGCAGCGGAGCCATCGGTGGCATTTTGTAAGCTCCGCCCTCGTTGCGCCTGCACACAAGACACCGTCGTATAACGCCCTTTATGGTAGTGCGTCCGCTAGGTATCCAAAATCTAAAGCGAACCCTGCTTAAGGTTTGTGATACTCCACTATGCAAAGTTTCTTTGTGCATTTTGTCTATCATCATGTGTGTGAGTCGTTCACCCTTTGGCAAAAGAATAGGGTACCTGGCAGCTTCACTTAGATTGGCATTTTCTAACCGTCCCCTACACCTGAGTAATCCATTTGGATCTACATATAGACCCAATTGTCTCTGCAAGTTGTTTGGTTTCTGTTCAGAGATTGCTACAAAAGTGTCTCTGAAGCACTTTTGCTGAACATATGTAATCCACAGGTGTTCGGCGCGGTCCAGTTCCTGTTTTGTTAACACCCCACGTTCAGTTGACTTGTTTCGAAGTTTGCTGATAAATCGAAGTGCAAAAGCAGTAACTCGAACTAACTTTGTAGCTGACGAGTACTTTTCACTTTCGATTTCAAAGGGGGGTAACTCCGTTTGTGTATATGCTCCGTCAGGAGATGCTCCTTTGAGCTTCTTATCTGAATTTTCTGCTCCTTCAAGAACATGTTCAGCTGATTGTTTTTTATGCAACTTTTTGTCTTCTTCAGACTTTCTGATCAAGTCTTCGTCGAGGTCTTTCTCAGAGCTCGGCTCTATCTGCCAGTTATAACCTTGTTGTGTCAGCCACTCTGGTCCATGCCACCACAGTGTCAGCTCCTTCAACTGATGTACAGATGCGCCTCTTGTGGCGATATCTGCAGGGTTTTCAGATGAAGGTATGTGATGAAAGCTGATTGACGACTGCCGTTTGATTTCTTTCACTCGGTTTGCTACGTACACAGAAGACACGTTTTCTGAAGTGATCCAGTGAAGAACGCACTGGGAGTCAGTCCAAAGATGAATATGATCAACTGGCAAATTCAAATTGTCCTTCACAAACTTGATACATCTGACCCCAATTACAACCGCCATGAGCTCCAATCTGGGAATCGACATCTGTTTTGTCGGTGCAAGTCGAGACTTTGCGAAGATAAGGTCACACCTTGACTCATTGACACCTGTTTGATGCAGGTATATAGCAACTGCATATGCCTTTGCTGATGCGTCGCAGAAACAAAATAGCTTGTATGACGATTTTTCACAACCAACCTGAGCGATGCACCTTGGTATGGCAACGTTTGGAATTTTGGCCAACTCCTGTCTTATTGTATCCCAAAGTATGACGTCATCTGATGGTAAGTTGTCGTCCCAGTCTAGATGTTTGCTCCAAAGACTTTGCATGAGCACCTTCCCCCTCAAAAGCACTGGGGTGAAAAATCCCAGCGGATCGTAAACGGACGCTAGCTGTCTCAGTACCTTCCGTTTGGTTGGATTCGCAGTGTCATTTAACACTGGAGATTCTTTTAGTGTCAGAGTGTCATTTTTAGTGTTCCACGTGTGGCCAAGAACCTTGATACACTCAGACTTGGCCTTGTCTGTATCGGGAATCACACTGTTGACAAAATTACTATTTGTTGACCATTCTCGAAGATTCATGGCAGCGTCATGGAACATGGCTTTTGATGATGTATAAAGCTCGACCCCTTCACTTTCTGTATGTGTGCCTGTTATGACATTGTCAACGTATATGTCATTCTTAAGCTTGTTTGCGATGTCATTGTCATATTTGTCTAAGTGACACTCTATTGTAGCTCCAAGAATGAAAGGGCTTGAAATAATCCCAAACGGAACACGACAAAAACGGTATTCTTGCAAGTTGTCACCTCCTGTGCTGGGATTTTCACAGTCTTTTAGCCAAATGAATCTAGTTGCATCTCGCTGATCTGGCTGAAGTCCTACTTGAAGGAAAGCTTTCTCAATATCCGCCACAATAGCAATATTGTGAGTGCGGAATCTCATAAGTATGCCGCAGAGGTCATGCAACATAACTGGACCCCTGTAGAGGCATTCGTTGAGGCTTTTATTTTTGTCACACGTCTTGGCGGAGGCATCATATACCAATCTCAGTTTTGTTGTCGACTTCTGAGGAGTTACTACTGCATGGTGTGGAAGATAGTGTTTGACAGTGTTGGTACTATTTCCACTCACCTTTTCAATAACTCCTTTTGATAGCTGATCCTGTATAACGGAGTCGTACTGTTTCAGTAGCTCTGGTCTCCCTTGCATTCTCGATGCTGTAGATTTCAGCCTACCAAGAGCTAATCCGCGATTGACAGGGAGATCGGGATTTTCTTCCTTCCATGGCCAGGTAACTTGATAACGACTGTCTTTGAACTGTATAGTCTCTTTGAATTTGGCCATGGCAGTTTCGTCATCATTTTGTCTAGGTCGTCAAGTATCCCGATAGATTCAATTGCCCAGAAATCCTCGAGATCGGGCTTCTTTGGAACATCACTATCCACTGAAGAGAACACATTTGAGTTTGTTATTCTATAAGCATCGGTCCCATAGGTAAGTATGAGCATTCCAATGTCATTCTTTTCAGCTTCCTCTTCACAGGGTTCATTGATACGACCGGTAAGTAACCAACCAAATTTGGAACTTAGAAGGTACAAACCAGGCTGTATCTCTATCCTCTGTGGCAGGACAACGTCAAGGTAGTAGTCGTTTCCCACCAACAAGTTTATGGTAGAGTATTCATTTGTGGTAGGAATGGTGTCCGCCAGATTAGACTCCTCCTAGATTCGGGGTCACAAAGGACATATGTGACGGAGCGCCTGGCGGAGCAGCTTGACCTCGTTAGAGGAGAAATGCAAGAAATAAAACTAGTCACGTTTGGTAGTAATAAAGCAAAAGTGATCAAAACGCCGACTACCAAATTGAGTCTGAAGCTGACCAATGGGAAATATCTGAGCATAACTGCTAATATTGTGCCTGACATCACAGGGACAATAGAAAGGAAAGCTGTACATCTGTCTCACTCTGAGAACATACAGCACATCCTGAGCAGTGTTGACCTGGCGGACCTGTTTAAACACTTTAATTTGTTACATCCTCTCTGATTGGATAAAACCTATAGTTTTAACCAATGAAAATCGTCCTTTTATCTGACCAGTCTAATTGACATTTCTTATGCAAATTCTGACAGTTTCAATCAAAACAATGCATGAAATGTGCCCTGCTGACTTATTAAGTGTCACCCAATTGGTGTTGTTAAAACACACCATCAGTTGATAATCCAATTAAGACAAGAAGGGCATTATAACTGCAAACAGGCATATATAATTAAACCCTGTGATAATTTTGCGTAATTTTAAACACACTTTTTTTAATTTCGGGGGATTTTCATCCCCCTCCGGGAGACCGGGGGATGGGTCGAAATTCCGGGGGATTTTTCCCCCTCCGGGGGATATGGCATGTATGTCAGCTTCTGGGTTGCTTTGAAGTTGAACTGCTCACATGAACCCACAAAAGATGTGTAGGTATGTGCTTAACAATAAAGGATAAAACATTAAAATGAAGCATTTCAAGTGGAGGTTTTTATTAGGGTAGTGCTACCTTAAACACACACTTTACAATTATTTTTTTCTCTTTTTTAATCTATTTTCTTTAACCAATGGACTATACAAACAGTAGGGTCAGTCCCAGTATACAGGACAATTATTCAATAAAATGTTTATCCTTTTGATATCATAATTGGTAAAAAAATATCAAAATGTAAAGAAAAAATAACAGAGACCGGGTTCAAACTGTGGTCGCCAAAATTGCAGTCCAGTGTTGTATCCCCTGCGAAAATGATGGCCAATAACCATGGACTACCATGGACTACCATGGTAGTTCATGGTCATATGACCATGGACTACCATGGACTACCATGTTACGTCAAATGGCCGCCCCACGGTATCACACCATGGTAGACCATGGTATTATACCATGGTAGACCATGGTCTACCATGGTTTGATACCATGGTAGACCATGGTAGCACACCATGGTAGACCATGGTCATAAACCGTGGGGCGGCCATTTGACGTTACATGGTATACCATGATATATCATGAACTACCATGATATATCATGAACTACCATGGTATATGACCATGAACTACCATGGTAGACCATGAACTACCATGGTATATGACCATGAACTACCATGGTAGACCATGAACTACCATGGTATATGACCATGAACTACCATGGTATATGACCATGAACTACCATGGTAGACCATGAACTACCATGGTATATGACCATGAACTACCATGGTAGACCATGAACTACCATGGTAGACCATGGTCACATACCATGGTAGACCATGGTCACATAAATAGGATTGACAACAAACTTAACAAAGATCAAAATCAGTGAAATGGAATTGTATTGATTAAAATATGTTTATGGCGTCATCTAGTTTAGCATGCCGAGTACTGTATTCTGTTGATATCCCATTTACATGTATATGAGAAGGAAAAAAAAATGTCTTATTTCTCTGCAATAGCTAACAACTTGTGCCAAACTTTGACTAGAACAAAATTATAGTATATATATATATATATATATATATATAGTATGATATAGGCCTCAAACTGTCCATTATGTAAAATATTGGAGCGTCTTCAATAAAGTTCTTAAACTGAAACTGTTACATTTCAAGAACTTGAATTGTTCCTGCACACTTAAAGAGTAGTAAAAGTACAGTTCTTGAACAGTTCAAGAACAATTCATGCACATTTCTTAAATAGTAGTAAAAGTACAGTTCTTGAACAGTTCAAGAACAATTCATGCACATTTCTTAAAATGTTCTTATCATTTTCTAGTGGTTCTTGTACACGTTAAGAATAGATCAAGTACGGATCTAGAAATGTTCTTGCATGGATTAAAATCTTGAAATCTACCCAGTAAATTCCTGACTAGATGTGATAACAATTGTTGAACGATAACGTTTTAGGAACAAATCTTGAACAATTGTTACATTATAACTTTCTTGTTTAAAATGTCAACCACTATTATGAAAGAAATAGTCAACAAGAAAATTGAAAACACTTTCTTATAAGCTCCAGTTTTAGGTAACCAATTTCAATTCTTCATGAAAAGTAGATTACTTTTCTTAACTGCTTCTGTTTTACCACAATGAACATTTTTTTCATTTATGATTATGTATTAAAGTTACAAGTATTGCTCACATTTTACTGCGCTTATGCTGTATGAACGCAGTAGGGTAAGAAAGCAAATGACCCAAGATGCTCTAACATGCTTTATGAAATTTGCTCACATGCCCTACTGCGCTGTTACAGCATAGACGCAAGTAAAACTGTTATCTCTCCTTAATTATATCATTATATTTTTCAAACATGTACTTTTAACCAATGTGCATAAAAACATGGATAAAAAATTCAAACTAACACAGTTGATAAAGTTATTGTATTTAAGAAACAAAAAGTATGCACCTGCACATTAATGGTTCTTAAAGGTAATTCTGGAGTTTAAATGCATAGTTATTAATGTCTTAATTTTTTGCATCAGCGCGCCAAACTCAGTTTTGTATTTACTGATAAAAGTTAGTCATACAGTTGTTATTTTGATTCTAGAACGACAGCGTATTAATTGATTCGCATTTATCATTTTCCATGTATCGAGCTTCTTTAGTCCAGCAAATTACTTATCCATGTCAGTGACGTCAAGCGTTTGATGAGAATAACATGAACTATTCATGAATGACAATTTGGACAAATCATGTTCATGAACTTCCACTAAGTTCATGAACTCCTGCTTAGTAAATGAACTTGACAGTTCATGAACATTATTTTTCCAAAATGTCATTCATGAACTAAATTCATGAATAGTTAATGTCATTCGACACAAGGTGATAATTTCATCATTACTACACATCCATTTATAACAGTTTTAATTTCTTATGACGCATATAAACACAATTAGTAAGAAACCATTGAATTGCTCATTTCAGTCCTTGACATTTACATCTAGTCTCTGTACCCAGGTCCCTTTTCCTTATACACTTGATGATGAAACGCATCTGCGAAAAGATTTTTTGCAGTCATTCTTTGCATGATTGTTTTTGTTGAAGTGGTCTTTTCTTAACTCTGGAAGCCTTTCGTTGTCTAAGACTTTGACATCCATCTTCCAACCTGAAAAATATTTCTTTTATTTATTTGTACTGCCAACATTTTCAAATAACTAACGGCCAGTTGGTTATCAAATCAGTGCGAATTAAGATTTCAATGTTGCAGGTATATAAATTAATGATAGCTTATTTAATTCTTTCGAACCAAAGAGCTCAAATTTATTGAGTCTGATTTTTTTTAAAGATTCTCATTAGTGTTTGTCTGTTACATATAAAATCCACTCCACACATCCAACCATATTGTTTTCAAAACCAGAATGAAAGTCTTACCATTTGCTTTAAAAAATAGTCTACTCACTGATGGATTTGACAATTTACGGCTTTGAATGTTTTTCTCCTTCACTGGTTGATTCGTTTGAGGACTGATGATTTATTTGTTAGCTCCTTTGGGTTGGCTAAAATAGACGAAACAACATTTCAGACACTTAACCATAATTTGCTTGCATAGTGGTTATTTAAAAGGTCAAGGGTTGGCAGCGATGCAAAAGTCCATTGAAGGACCAAAATTTAAAAATGTTAAAAAAATCAATTTCTTCTTAGTTTTGAGGTTCAATATTTAACAAGCATGATTCATACCCATTTATCCATTGCAACATGAGAAGCTGTAATTAGGATTTGAGCATATTTTATGATATAAGATTTTATCAGATTTCAAATCAAAAAGCTATATTGTCTTTAAACATAAAGAGTATATTTGTGACTGAGTCGAAGTTATTGAAACTGTCCAATCAACAATGTCTTTGTTTTGATTGCAGCTATATTTAAAAAGATATTAACATATTTGTAACCCGGAAATGATCTCTCATCCACTACTTTTCATTATTAACCTGAAGAACTTTTATTTTTTATTTGACAAGATATAATAACGAACTCACAACATTGTTAAATAGGTAGTCTGGAGCATTTTGACATGAAAACAAAGTGATAATGTCAACAGACTTTTTAGAATAAATGTGAAAGTTTTTTTTATAAAAAATATTAATATTCTATTGTAAAATTTGTTAACTCCCTACTAACATGTCGCCAAAAATATATGTTTCACTCCCCTAAAAGATCGTTCCTCAAAACAATAAAAACTTTTTTAAAGGTTTTAGTTTTTGACCTTCCCCACCCACTTTTGCATCGCTGCCGGCCCATTACAATTGATCCTTTTTCTCGACAAAAATAGCTTACCAACGTTAAGAAACAAATTTAAAAGCTGCTTTAATATATATATAAATTAAGTATTAGCTGAACGCTAGTCAAAAACAAGCATTTAACTGTGTTTCTACACAAACGTATTTCGTATGTTTGTCGCGAAAATGTATTACAACAAAACATATTTGCTCATTACTTCAAAATGTTGCTATGTTATTTTAAACAATAATATTAGCGTAAAAGATCGTTATAAACGTTACTGAATTATACTCCTTACATCGCTTGAACTTACCTTAAATAAACGAAACAAGACATCAGTTTATTTGGCGCATTATATTTCGACAAAAATGGCGGGCGTTCGAAACTATCTCCGCCAGTGAAGAGCGTTTCGTCTTAAATGCGTAACCGTTAGAATATAGTTATATAGCTACGTTAGAATATGGCTATAGTATTTTGTAAATATTATATTTAACCGGTTTAACAACTAATTAACCAGTGTTGACCACAGGTGCTCGTCACATTGCCTGGATACAGTAATTTTATATAAAATAAAATATTTTTATTTTTTTATTTTTTTATTTTTTTATTTTTTTTTGACAAGATAGTGAATACATGTCATTTTAAAAAATATTCCACATTTTTCATGAAAAAAGTTACTAATAACTTGACAAAATCTTGACAAAAAATAAATAAAAAAATCTATTAAAAAAATATGTATATAAAAAATATAAATTACTGTATCCAGGCAATGTGACCAGCAATCCATGGCACCTTACATGATACATATGATATATGTGGTGCTTTAATTAAAATAAATTTAATTTTAATGTTCATGTTATTTTGATATGGAATTTTCTTTACGTTTGTTATTTTTTATTTATAATCTTTGGGTTATAACTGGGCCAAATGTGTTACACTAAATGCACCAGCCAGTTGTAACCACAGCTACCTCAACTTCCTGCCTGTTGCTGATGCAACTACTTGTTTTTGTACAAGTTTCCTTTCAAAGACATATATTTTATATGCAGAACATTTTAAGAACTTGCCATGTTCATAAGCTGTTCCTATGATGTGCCAAATTGTTTAAAAAGAACATTTCAAGAACATAAAAGTTCATAAACTATTCTTTAAATGTGCCAACTTGTCTTTATGAACAGTTCAAGAACATTTTAAGTGCAAACACTATTCATGAACTGTTCTTATATTGTACTTAAGACTTTAATATAGAACAGTATTAGAACAACAATAGTCTTTAAAAAATTCAAGAACTGTTCTTAAAAAGTATTCTTGAACTGTTCAAGTACAACTGTTCTTAAAAGTGATCAGTTACTGTTCTAGTACAGTTTTGCATAGTTCTTGAACAGTAATTAAACACAAGAACATCATTTCACAGAGGAATGGAGCATAGATGCTCATTAATGAGCAAATGCTCTATTTCCCACAAATTGTTTTCAAAGGTTTTCAAATTTGGCATTCTTCCTTTCCAATAGATATTCTTCCTTTCCATCAGATGCTTTCGTTGTGGATGAGTCTAAAATTAGCAGAACAGCTGGTAAAGGGTTAATACTGAAACACAACTTCTGTTGTTGACAAGTTGTGTGTTTACTAAATATCAGTAAAGAATAAGACCACATTTATTAAGTTGCTATTTCTGTTATTTACCAAAATCAACAAATCATTTTTAGACTTATCCAAAGTAAAGAATCAGATAAAAAAGGATGATGGTAGACTATGGTAAACTGTCACAGTGGCTGACCATGGTCAACCTTGGTGTACCATGGTAGACCATGGTTGAAATGGTGACTCTCGGAGTAAAACTTTTGTACCATGGTCTACTGTGGGGTTTTTCACGGTACTTGATGGTTGACCTTCAAAAACCATGGTATACCATGGTGATCTTTTTTTGTACCATGGTAGACCATGGTCGACCATGGTCAAACCATGGTATACCATGGTGATATTTTTTTGTACCATGGTAGACCATGGTCGACCACGGTCGACCATGGAAGACCATGGTCGACCATGGTCGACCGTGGTCCAGGCAATGATTTTCCCACGGTACTTGATGGTTAACCATGAAAAAACATGGTTGACCGTCAAAAACTGTCAAAAACCATGGGGACCATGGTCGACCATGGTCATTATTTCGCCGGGGATCCACTGCTATGAAAGTTTACATTTATTTATTTGATTTAATATATACCTAGCTTGGTAACATTAAGTGATAACATCGACTAGCCAATCACACATAAAAATTAATTATACTAGGTATACCCACCTAGTAATCTTTTTTATGGAAAAAAAATGTGAAAAATCAATTAATTGTAAACTATGTGGTACTTCAGTTAGTTAGTTTCAATGCATTGTACACATTGATACCAAATTCATGTCAGTTTTCGACAATTTTCTCTTCTTTCGCTATTTCATCATACGGTGTATAGCCCCTGAATAAAGTTTTACTCTGTTTCATTGAGTATATTTCTTTCTTTCTTTGTTCTAATCTGCTAAAAGGTCACAGTCATGTGAGCATCTTTGAGGCCTCTCAGTTATTATAACCAATGCACCAGTCAATTGTACCAATGCACCAGTCAATTGTAACGGTTACTAACCACGCCCCCCCCCCCCCCCCCCCCCCCCCCCCGGTCCGGGGGTATACTGGGAATAGTCGGGAATTGGCCGTGTTTTTACTTTCTATGTGGCCACGCAGGGCCGGGTGACCGCAGTGGTTTTGTCTTTGAGCCAAATTTAGCCGAGATTGGGCCTTATATAGAGTCTCTGGTGTGCAGGGGCATTTGGCCGGGGTTTTACCATCAGTTCGTTCCCGCAGGGGAGGGGATTAGACCCATGTCTTGTGTGTAAAGCGTGATTCCGAAGCAGTAAATATATATATATATGTATCTTTAAGTTTTGAATCACAAATTTAGATCAAAGATCTATTATCACACAAAACTTAAAGGATATATATGAAAAGTCATGTGAATTGTGCAAGTCATATAATATAAAATTTATATTGATCAAGTCAAGCCATGCCATGTAAAAAAAACTGACATCATATCAAAGATTGTATGAATCATTCTCAGAGCTATTGAAAATATTTAATTGGTTGTATTAAAGCGGACCATGCACGGTAATTTTGAGTAACCCCACCAGCCAATACAATATGGCTAAAAAGGCTTTGATAATATTTTTTATCTAATGTTTATCTTTCCTAAAATATTTATATTTATAAATCTATTTACCAGTATAAATCTGTATTTATTTATTTATTAATGCATTTATTTGCTCACTAATATATACAATACACTTATCGTTGTATAATGTCTAGCTAATACATGTATACAAATATGCATAATATGCATAATTATTGGGGGGGGGGGGGGGGTCATAATTACCTATGGTGTACTGTCTTGTTCTTACGAAGATATGATTTTGACTAAAATCCTTACTGAAAAGGCAGTGCAGACTGGCCTGTTTAAATAATTAATTAAATCTTAATGGGTTTAAATGTATTTTATTTTATTTTTAAAGATATTTTAGAGTTTAAAAGGAAGAGAGTCTGTTTTAAAGACTAAATGATTATATAGTCAGGATAAAAAATAATTATTTTTCAAAATCAAGTTCAAATAATTTTCCATTATTTGGCAAATGGAAAAAAGCTTTATATATTAAGAATGTTTTACTCGATAGAAAGTAGGCCTAGTATCTTTTGCATTGCAACACTAAGAAAGTAAATATTTATTTTTTGTCTTTTACCAATTCCATCAAAGTCTGTGAGTTGCTCATGATGCTTAGGCCTGCCAATTTAATGGTTTTCGAAATCATAAATTGAGACAACTTATAACTTTTGTATAAAATCTTCAAAGCTTTCAATAACTTAACATGTCATCCACCTTATTGTCTCAATTTAAAAATAGTTTTCACTCAACAACTTACTTATTAATCAGGATAATAATTTGATAATGACTATCACTATCATTCTGTAAGATAATGTACTGGTACATAAATTTAATCCCCAATATATCAGATGAGTGTGATAGTATATGCTCTTAATAGTTGTAGCCCAGAATTATACGTAGGAAACAATAGAGTCATTGGACTGTTACACGAATTTCAATAGCTCGAAATTCGCCTTTTATTTGTACCAGCATGGGAAAACCCTGTTATGTTAATACATATAGCCCGGAAGTAACAAATAAAAGGTGAATTTCGAGCTATTGACAGTCCAATGACTCTATTGTTTCGGAAGTAATGTGTGTATATTACAACGGCTTAATTTTGTTTGTACCGGAGGATTAGGTCGGAAAAACTAGAATAGCTATAATTCCGGGCTACAACTATTCCGGGCTATATGTATATATATATATATATATATATATATATATATATATATATATATAAATGCACGAAATCAATGTGGGATTTTCATTAAGTTTTGGTTAAACCATCTTTGTAACAAATTACAGTTACTTCCAAATTACATCTTATTCTACATAATACAAACTGGAGGACAGTTCTTTTTATTTGGTAATGTTAAGAGACTTGAAGACAAAAAAAAATGTTTAAATTCAGAAAACCTTACACAAAGTAGAAACCTTCTATTAATGTCATTATCTTGAAAAAATGAACATGCCTTTTAGCAAAATTTTTGTATCAGTCTGTGAAAATCTACATTTTGCCTTCGACATGTTATACAATTTAAGGATATTTACATGGAAATTAAGTTCAATTCTAAATTGACAGTCATGTATTTCTTCCAAAATTTTCATAGTATAAGGAACATGAATTTTTTTTGAATTTAAGTGCATAACTGCAGATAATGATCATTATCTTAAATCTATTACAAGCCAATTCATAGTCATGCATATAGCCGCCTTTTCAAAATATGATAGTGATTGTCTCAAATGACCAGTCTTTCTCTGTGGGGGGTGGGGGCTGTCAGTCATAAGGAAACCTTTAAAAGGCATATTCATTCAGCCAATCAGATGTCAGGTTCAGTGAAAGGAGCGATGCCAGGTCAAGTAAAAGGGGTGGAGCTAAAATAAATACTGACATTCAATGAAGATAGATCCCCCTTTGGCCTCACAAATATGTATCAGTCACACTAGGGGGTGTGACAGGGTCAAGCCATAATGGAGCCATAGGCAAGCAGACTTTTATTAACCCAACAACAGGTGTAATTTTTACCAACTGGGGAAAAAACTTTAGAGGTTTTATTATTGCTCAATTTTTTATACAAATTAAATATCTAACAATGACAAATATAAAATATGATAATTCAAGCATAATATTGACACCAAACATGACACATCTTGCAAATGGTCTTGAATAAAATTCCTACACTTTTTATAATGATAATACATGGGACCAATATCAAAACCATTATCCTTTTAAATAGGACAATGGATTTGATATTGGTAATTCGCAGACAATACAATGTAATTAAGTAAAAAAATACACAGTATGCACATCTGGCTTCAAACAAAAATTGTTGCTTAGGCCAAAAAAAAGTATTCATAGTTTCCATTTAAATATCAAAAAAGGTAGGCATACGGTAACTGTTGTTTTTTTTAGGACCATGTTTCTTTGGCAAACTGACCTATATCAGGGAATTATTAAGGTCTTTACTAAAAAAGCACATATTGATCAAAACACCAAAAACAAAAAAGGATCAGAAGGATGAAAATAGGGTCAGTTGGGCGGAAACAAAGATTTTTGAATCCTTATTTTGTCAATGATGTCATGTCAGTGATCAAAATGATAACACAATTTAAGCCCTGCATTCTGGAATGTGGGGCTAAATGCTTGATTGTGTTATAGTAGGGCCAAAAATAAAATGATTCGGTTAGGGTTACATCCTTTTTAAAAACAGAAAGAGTAAAAAGTATAAAGGATTACATTTTTAAAATACATAATATATATGCGTTTTCACTTTAAAATACATGCATTGTTACAGTCTTGTTTTCAGTAAGTAACTTTTCCTTAAATGCATTCTTTGGAAAGTAATTTAAGGTTTATTATTCAAAATATATGTTAGTCAACTTGTGTATGTATTGATTTCCAACTTTTTTATTTTTTGTTTAAACTTTATGTATTAGAATTTCTTTGCGTAAATACCTGCTTATGTGATAAAAGACTGCTGACTAAAGATTAGATTTCAGATTTTGATATTTCCATTCCAAATTTAATGTTTTACAGCCTAAACTGCTACTAACAGTTTAAGAAAAATGCATAAAACATCAATTTTGGATGGAAGTATGAAAAGCTGCAATCTGATATTTTGTCAGCAGTCTTTTATCGCTGGTTTGCAGATATTTACGCAAAAATTCGCTTGTTCAAAGACAAAATTTTTAAAAAAAGTTGTCAAAACGTTCAATCTGTGAGGTTGCAGCTTTAATATAAGACTAACATAAATATTAAAAACACATGAGGCCGCTTTAATATTAACATGTCAATATCAAAAAGAAGATGAAAACTGAAAACTATGAGAAAGTGTTTTTATAATTAAAAATAAATTGCTTAAAGCAAATATCTGAAATTAATAATTGTCATGCAAAGCAGCCTGTAATGAATATGAATATTAGATTTTGGCCTTTAACACCTTTTTATGAAGAGTGTTTTGAAGTTAGGATTATCATAATGCTGAACTTAATATTGTACTGTAGCTTTGTAGCAAATCCTTATGATTAAAGTCACTGTGTCTTCCTTATGCTGTGATAAAGATCTCCATAGTAACATTTCTAAACCTAATAAATTAAGTGAAAAGGGTGTTTATTGGGGGTAATAAAACACATCTTGATAATGGCCAATTAGTTTTAATCTTTCAAGTGTTGGTAGGATGGGAGGGGGGTCTTAACTTTTTGAACTGCCAATATTTTCCTGGTTATTTTGTCCACCATGTCAAAATGATCTGGGTTGTTTTGTCAACCCTGTCTAAATGGGTTGGACGTGTTTTGTCCCCTTAGTCAAAAATGACATGGGATGTTTTGTCCTACATTTTTATAAAGGAGTTCAGAATAAATAACACATTAGTTTTCGTGCTTATGTAAAATAAATGCAAATGACTTTCATTATAAGTTTAAAAAATACTCTTAACGCTGCATTCTCACAAATTTACCATTTTTACAACTTTTTTATTTTTGTCTTGGAAAGAGCAAATTTTTGCGTAAATATCTGCAACCCATTGATGTAAGATTGTTGATAAAAAAACAGATCTTAGATTTTCATATTTTCGAAAATGTTTTAGAGCTTAAAACCTTACTAACGGTTTAAGAAAAATGCATAAAACATCAATTTATGAACTTAAATATAAAAATCCGCGATCTAATTTTTTGTCAGCAGTCTTATTAACTGGTTTCCATGGATTGTAGCGAAAATTGGCTTGTTCCAAGACAAAAATTAAAAAGTTGTCGAAATGTTTAATCTGTGATAGTGCAGCTTTAATTATGGTAGCTTTTCAGTCGTTTGCCTATATATGTCTATTTGATTCAGTAAATACTTCATAATATTAAAGCTAGGCTTATTAGGATATGCTTATTTTTCATTGGGTTCTATTTTTAGCACATAACAGCTTCATTACAAGAATATATTAATTATTATTAAAGCTGCATGCACTCTCACAAATTTACCGTTTTTACAACTTTTTTATTTTTTTTGTCTTGGAAAGAGCAAATTTTTGGGTTTAATAGTATCTGCAAACCAATGATAAAAGACTGCTGACATAGATCATATCGCAGATTTGCATATTTTCGTTTGAAAGCCAATGTTTTGTGGGTTAAACTATTACTAACAGTTAAAGAAAAATGCATGATCTAATTTTTTGTCAGCAGTTTTATATCACTGGTTTTCATGGATTCTTGAAAAAAAAAATACTTCCTCTGTGTGTAAATGGCCAATTGAGAACAAAATCAAGAGGTTTTGGGTTTTGCTGTTTATATGTTCTGGAATTTTTCAAAAGCATTTATTTATAGGACTTATGAATTTTATGTACAGCATTCTGTATATTGTCAAGTGTCCTTTTTTTAAATTATATACAACATGTATAAATTTAATGTTTCAGGAAATAACCACCATCTCTCTCAGAGGTCATCTTTCTCATTATTGTGGGAAACCTCAAAGGGCATCAGGAAAACCTTCATCAACCTCTTTGTGCCCAGTGGCTTGTGCAACAGTGTTTCAGAAGTATAAATACCTTTTTAATTTGTGTATATCAATTGTATAATGGACTTGTTTTTATATATTAAATATATATATATATATGATTTATTATATATATATATAGATGGTTAATCTTATGACTTCCTGATAGTATTTAAGTTGTGAAATATTAAATAATCTTATCATAAAAAATGCTTGGAAATGACAATAAAAAAAAGATATTTGTCGAATAGGAAGTTTCACCTGTCCTGTTTATATTACAAATCATTTTAAATCAGACAGAAAATTCAATATACTTGTTGTATCTCACTGTTGATTTGTCTTCACATTTTGTATTGTCACATCAAGCCTGTTTGAACATCCTAGAGAAGATAAGTGTATAGAAGCGGATATGATATAATAAATATGCATATAAATGTGCTTGGGATTATTTTCAGATTATCATTAAAATGGGGATAATGGATGACTGGCCACACATATGGGGCTATGGACAAGCTTCAGAGCAGGCTGCCAGGTGGTGGTGTTAGTAGTTTATACTCCGGGTCCCGGCGTGAGCACATTGAAGGGTCCCAGAGTGACAGTTCAACCACCCACACCTATCCTGGGCAGAACCAGTACTAGGTGCCTTCACCTCTGCAAGGAACTGACAGCTTCTGTACATGCCAGGTGCAGTGGTACAGTGTGAATGGTCGTAGAAAGGATTTCATAACCAATCACAACAGAGGTCACCTGGTCCGCCCGGGAATCGAACCCGGGATGTCCAATTCAGAGTCCAACGCTCTACCGATTGAGCTGACCGGGCGGACATATTAGCTACATTAGATGACAAGCCATCTATGCTGGACATTCTTCACAATAAAATGTGATGTCACAGGAGCTGTCTATCTCAACAGCTCACACTGTCCGTATTTGACTAAAGGAATGAATGAAGTCACTGCAGAAGTTAGATTGAGGAATGTCCATGTCACTACCCATCATTTGGAAGGAGTTGGATAAAAAAAGTGTGGCCTATGTATTGAAACAGGTCCGATTTCCAGTTACGGACAGTCTTGATTTGTCTGATTACATTTTTGACCAACATGATGGTCTAAAAGAACACTTACTGGTAACTGGTAAAATCATGGCCCAGTTGTTCCAAGAGGCAGGCGAGTGGGAAGTTACTAGACTCCATTTCTTTATGGGTTGATCTGAGGTTCCAGTTCAGTTAAAGTACTGATAGAACACCAAGTGTTTGCCATAATACAGCAACATTTCATTTGTAACTATGTATTTGTTTGAATTGTTGAAACAGTACTGTTTACTAAATAATGTGTATGTATATGAAGAATAATATTATAAATAATTTGTAAGAACCTTTTGATATTAAGTAAAATGTCGATAAGTCTAAATATGTATCTGCGAATCATTTTTGTATATCTGTAAAGATTACATTGCCTATATTCCTCAATTTATATTTTTCTTTTAGCCAGTCAATAACTTTGTTAAGTTCTATCTTCAAAATTGTCGGGACAGGGATTATAGCCCTTAATTAACCCAAATATGTAACATTCAATGCAAAATTGGCTGCAATTAGGCAGTTCAGATGCAGGAACAAACATCACTTGGGTCCTTAATAATAGCTTTCCATCTGACATTGAAGATCCAATAAAAAACATTTGTCATGTGACTGTTTATTAACTCTCAATTTATTGAAAGTGAAATTACTTACATGATTTGTAAGAACTAAATTATAATGATATCAAATGATTGTTTAAATTAAATAAAATAGATGATTACATACATGAACTATTTTTATTTCTTGTTTGTCAATATGAAGAGTAATGCAATGGCTTTTGAATTTCATAAAAAAGGATGGAAAAATGTATGTTTATTGTTTAAGCAATTAATTAAGTAATAAAAGTTGTTTTTTTTCTTTTTTTCAAATTGTGCTATCTTATAATACAGATCGTTATTTGTTTAATTTTGGTACAAATGAAGTATATAAGGTATGTCTAATGTTACAAATAGCAAAAATTCAAATGCAAATCATGGTGACTTGACTAAATGTGAATGCTAATTGAATCAAAATAGTTAATAAATAATAATGTTCATTTGAAACAATTGAGAGTATAAGTTTGGTTTGTGTATGCCATATATTCCCGGGGGGGGGGGGGGGGAGGGGGGGGGGGAATGAAAAAATGAAAAGTATATTACTATGCGCAGTGCTATAATAATTAATAAGTAAATGTTTTTGTGATCACAATTTGTCCGGCGTCCGTCTGTCGTCCGTCCGTCCGTAAACTTTTACTTTAAACGACATCTCCTCATAAACCGCTTAGCCAATTTCTTCCAAACTTTACAGGAATGTTCCTTGGGTGGTCCCCTTTGAAAATTGTTCAAAGAATGGAATTCCATGCAGAACTCTGGTTGCCATGGCAACGGAAAGGAAAAACTTTAAAAATCTTATTTTTCAAAACCACAAGGCCTAGAGCCTTAATATTTGGTATATAGCATCATCTAGTGGTCCTCTACCAAAATTGTTAAAACTATCCCCCTGGGGTCAAAAATGGCCCTGCCCCGGGGGTCACTTGTTTTACATAGACTTATATAGGGAAAACTTTAAAAATCTTCTTCTCAAAAACCACAAGGCCTAGAACCTTGAAAATTCTCCTGGGGTCAAAAATGGCCCCGCCCCAGGGGTCACTAGTTTCATTACATAGTGTTATATAGTAAATCTTTAAAAATCTTCTCCGAAACTGTAAGGCCCAGGGCTTAGATATTTGGTATACAGCATCATCTAGTGGACCTCTACCAGATTTTTTCAAATTATTGCCACAGGGTCAAAATTGACCCCGCCTAGGGGGTCCTTGTTTTTACGTAGTGTTATATAGTAAATCTTTAAAAATATTCTTCTCCAGAACCGTAAGGCCAGGAGAATAGATATTTGGTATACAACATCATCTTGTGGACCTCTATCAAAGTTGTTCAAATTATTGCCACAGGGTCAAAATTGGCCCCGCCCTGAAAGTTATTTGTTTTTATATAGTCTTATATAATAAAACTTTAAAAATCCTCTTCTCCAAAATATAAGACCTAGAGCTTTCATATTTGGTATATAGTGTTACCTAGTGGACCTACACCAAAGGTATTCAAATTATTGTCCCGGGGTCAAATTGGCCTTGCTCAGGGGTCATTTGTTTTTACATTGTCTTGTCACTGAACATCTTTTCCTCTGAAAGTAAAGGTCAGAATGACTCCATACTTGATATGTAGCATCCTTACATGGTCCTTTCTCAACTTTGTTCAAATGGTTTTGTTTGGCCCCTTTTAGGGGTCACCAGAGCAAAAAATAGAAAAACCTTTAAACAACTTGATCTTATTAACTGCTTGATGGATCTTCAAGTCTGAAGCATCCTAGCATGGGCCTCTGTCAGGTCTTTTCAAATAATTTTGTTTGGCCCCTTTTAAGGGCCACCAGAGCTAAAATTAGTAAAAAAACATAACATTTTCTTCGCATGAACCCCTTGATAGATCTTCAGCAAATTTGGTTTGAAGTGTCCTTGCATGGACCTCTCTTAAATTTGTTCACATAATTTTGTTTGGCCCGGTTGCCATGGCAACCTAAAGGAAAATGTCAACAATTGGTTATAATCATCTTCTTCTCCTAAACCGCTTTGACAATTTTGATGAAACTTCATAGGAATGATCCTTGGTTGGTGCTTTTTCAAAATTGTTCAAAGAAATTAATTCCATTTAGAACTCTGGTTGACATGGCAACCTAAAGGAAAAGTGTCAACAATTGGTTACAATCATCTTCTCCTAAACCGCTTGGGCAATTTTGATGAAACCAAGAATGATCCTTGGTTGGTGCTTTTTCAAAATTGTTAAAAAAAATTAATTCCTTGCAGAACTCTGGTTGCCATGGCAACCTGAAGGAAATTATAGGCTGTCGTGTCCGCGCTGTGACTTTCTCTTATATGGACAGATTTTAAAATGAAAATGCCATATGTTTTCAACATACCAAGACAATGTGTCGTGTGCAAGACCCATGTCCCTACCTCTAAGGTGAAAGATACACAAAGTGTTTATTCACAATGGAATGCTGAATATGAGGACATAAAGAGTGTTGGCTGTCATTTAGTATGATTGTTGTTTTTTTTGCTCAGAGGCAATTTAATATAACTTGCATTATGTATTTGACACATAAAGGCAAGATAAACTTTTTATACGCCCGAAGGGTCGTATTATGTTATGGCCTCCATCGTCTGTCCGTCTGTCCGTCCGTCTGTCCGTCCGTTAGCAATTCCGTGTCCGGGCCATAGCTTGGTAACTAATAAAGCGATTTTCAAATAACTTTATACAAATCATCACTACATTAAAAGGATGTGTCGCGCGCAATTTCCAGGTCCATACCTTAAAGACTAGAATCACCATGGGGGTGCGTTAGCAATTCCGTGTCTGGGCCACAACTTTGTAACTAATAAAGTCATTTTCAAATAACTTTATTCAAAGCATCATTACTTTAAAAGGATGTGTCGCGCGCAATTTCCAGGTCCACACCTCAAAGACTAGAATCACCATGGGGGGGGGGGGGGCGTTACAACTTTGTCTCTAATAAAGTCATTTTCAAATAACTTTATACAAAGCATCATTACATTAAAAGGATGTGTCGCGCGCAATTTCCAGGTCCATACCTCAAAGACTAGAATCACCATGGGGGGGGGTTACAACTTTGTCACTAATAAAGTCATTTTCAAATAACTTTATACAAAGCATCATTACATTAAAAGGATGTGTCGCGCGCAATTTCCAGGTCCATACCTCAAAGACTAGAATCACCATGGGGGGGGGGGCGTTACAACTTTGTCACTAATAAAGTCATTTTCAAATAACTTTATACAAAGCATCATTACATTAAAAGGATGTGACGCGCAATTTCCAGGTCCATACCTCAAAGACTAGAATCACCATGGGGGGGCATTAGCAATTCTGTTTCCGGGCCATAACTTGGTTACTAATAAAGCGATTTTCAAATAACTTTATACAAATCATCACTACATTAAAAGGATGTGTCGCGCGCAATTTCCAGGTCCATACCTCAAAGACTAGAATCACCATGGGGGTGCGTTAGCAAATCCGTGTCCGGGCCACAACTTGGTCACTAATAAAGTCATTTTCAAATAACTTTATACAAAGCATCATTACATTAAAAGGATGTGTCGCGCGCAATTTCCAGGTCCATACCTCAAAGACTAGAATCACCATGGGGGGGGCGTTAGCAATTCTGTGTCTGGGCCACATCTTTGTTACTAATAAAGTGATTTTCAAATAACTTTATACAAATCATCACTACATTAAAAGGATGTCACATGCAATTTCCAGGTCCATACCTCAAAGTCTAGAATCACCATGGGGGGGACGTTAGCAATTCCATGTCCAGGCCATAACTCAAAGACTAGAATCACCAATGGGGGGCGTTAGCAATTCTGTGTCCTGGCCACATCTTTGTTACTCGTCCGTTAGCAATGGGGGGGACGTTAGCAATTCCATGTCCAGGCCATAAATCAAAGACTAGAATCACCAATGGGGGGCGTTAGCAATTCTGTGTCCTGGCCACATCTTTGTTACTCGTCTGTTAGCAATTCCGTGTCCAAAAGGATGTGTCACGCGCAATTTCCAGGTCCATACCTCAAAGACTAGAATCACCATGGGGGGGGGCGTTAGCAATTCTGTTTCCGGGCCACATCTTTGTTACTCGTCCGTTAGCAATTCCGTGTCCGGGCCATAACTTGGTAACTAATAAAGCGATTTTCAAATAGCTTTATACAAATCATCACTACATTAAAAGGATGTGTCGCGCGCAATTTCCAGGTCCATACCTCAAAGACTAGAATCACCATGGGGGGGGGGCGTTAGCATTTCTGTGTCTGGGCCACATCTTTGTTACTAATAAAGTGATTTTCAAATAACTTTATACAAATCATCACTACATTAAAAGGATGTCACATGCAATTTCCAGGTCCATACCTCAAAGTCTAGAATCACCATGGGGGGACGTTAGCAATTCCATGTCCAGGCCATAACTCAAAGACTAGAATCACCATGGGGGGGGGCGTTAGCAATTCTGTGTCCGGGCCACATCTTTGTAACTCGTCCGTTAGCAATTCCGTGTCCGGGCCATAACTTGGTAACTAATAAAGCGATTTTCAAATAACTTTATACAAATCATCACTACATTAAAAGGATGTGTTGCGCGCAATTTCCAGGTCCATACCTCAAAGACTAGAATCACCATGGGGGGCATTAGCAATTCTGTGTCCGGGCCACATCTTTGTTACTCGTCCGTTAGCAATTCCGTGTCCGGGCCATAACTTGGTAACTAATAAAGCGATTTTCAATTAACTTTATACAAATCATCACTACATTAAAAGGACCTCAAGCCGAATCTTCTTCGGGCGTATAATGCTCCGTTTCGCGGTGCTTTTGTTATGTAGTTGTTCATAGATCAATGTCACATAGGGGGGCATTTGTCACATACTTTGACAGCTCTTGTTCAATATTCTTTGAGAAACAAGCTATATTAATAACAAAGGTTAAACTCTTTTACTCAGGTGAGCGATTTAGGGCCATCATGGCCCTCTTGTTTTATGTATTATTTATTTATCATATGCATTGACAATTGATTATAATATCATAATATATTATTTATTCTTTTATTGTATGTATTCTAGATCATTAAATAAATATAAGTAAATATGCATTCAAATTTCTGTATGTAGTCTTAAATAATAAATGTTGATATTGTTAAGACCAAAATCCGCTGGACTTTAGACCAATATTCCCTGGAATTCAGACTAAAATCCACTGCAAAGCCTCTCAAAAGTATGGTAGCATGTATTTGTGTCTGTCTTTTACCTTAAAGGTTGTACCCACCAGGAATACTTTTTGTATCCTCTCAAAATTCAGACTAGGAAACTGACTTGAGGTTGAATATATAAGATTATGTTTTTCATCATCTTCAGACAAATAGAAAATAGCTATCAGCTAAAATCTTATTCAACAATAAATGTTTGAGAATGCTAAATATTAGCAGTACACATGGTATAAATCTTGTGAAACACATAGCAATAACGTGCTAAATAATGCACGTGAATCTAGGTAACTTGTAGTAGTAGAAGTCAAGTATCATCTTGGTTTATTACAGCAGAAGCAGTGATTACGAACTTCGTAATCACAGCCCCAGAAACAGAAGCGTTTTTGTTAAATCTCCCAGGTTGCGGAAACATGGCACATCGCAGGTGCGGATCCAGGAATTGATGTTAGAGGGGTAGTAACTTAGGGGCGCAACTTTTGACATGTGCTTCTCCCTCAGAACCGAAAGTATATGGCATAAACTGTTTTACGGGAATTTGGGGTTACTCCCTCATGTATGTAGTCGGAAATGGTGCATTATGAGCTTATTTTATTACCTTTGTTTCTCCGATATTGATGAAAACAGTAAACTTCGATTATTTTAGAGGTGGCGCACGCCGGGCGCTTAAACCGCTAGCGCTTCGACCAAATTCCTTGAGCTACACAGTCGGTCCAAGGCCAATTCCCCGCTATTTTGGCGCGAACACAAAACCATCGACTGTCCCCCCGGACCTGGGGTGGGGGATGCTTACCATTGACTGGTGCATTACTTTAGCGACAGCGATAGGTTTTCATATTACTTTTTCCCTGTTTGAATGTAATATCTTAATTGTCTGTTAATATGTTCACTGATAAAACTTTTGCGGCCTGGCACATTGCATCTCATTAGTCATGGCAGTATTCCTTAAGTTCAGGCTTCTTTTTTTCAAAATTCAAAATGTTTATTTTCTAACCCATTCATTGATTTATCAACACCATATTCACACATTCTCATTTACAAGAGGTTTGATAGTGATAAATCAAATGTGTAACGCATGGCACCATCACTCTGGTGAACGAGAATAATTTCATATAGCACAATGTACATGAAATAATGACAGTATGGCGAGTCGTTCCTTCACTATTTTTACCCATAAATACCATAAATTAAGCCTTTTCATACAATAGATCTCCATCACCTCTCCGACTCCTTTATAATTTGTGTAAATATATGAACATAATCATGTGGTCTTTAAAAAAGATAGAAGTGTAAAAAAGTTTATATCTTCGACTTCAAAGAACTTCATTAATGCTAATTCTTGACCAAATTTTAGTTGCCTTTAACCTTGAAAATAATCGGTTAAATGGCAAGATGTTTGTAATCAAGCTTAACGACAGCGTTTTTGTGACATTGATGAAAGATGGATTTTTTTGTTTGTCTTTTTTTCAATCGGATAAAAAATTGTACTAGTATCTGATACAGGGTTAATAAAGCAATACGATGGTTAGACGTCATGCTAACCATTGTATAGTATAACAGCGATGAGGAATATGGATAAGTCGACAGTTGACAGGTAAGGACATTGTAAGAAGTGTCATTTTGCTAATTTTTGCTTTAAATATGGCAATATTTTTCTTTATTCCCATTTCCTACATGTTCCCATTACAAAATCTTACCTGTCCTTCCAATTGGAAATTTCCCATTTTAAAACTGAACTTTATTCTCCAATTGGAATTTTCCCATTAACCAAATATTCCAATAGACGAATTTCATGTTACGTAATCATTTTGCCGGCGGCCATCTTGGAGGCCCATGCGCAGTACGGAATATCCGGTGATTAACACATCCGAACAGCTGATCGATGTAAACAAATCGTTAGTCAATAAAAATGGTACTTAAATGTTCGATTTATGGCTGTAATCACAGAAAAGATCGTGAAAAAGACCTGCAGTATTATAGATTACCTGCAGTAATTACAAATCAAGGCGCTGAATGGGAAAAACTTACTGCAGACCGAAGAAGAGAATGGCTAGCAAGAATTAACCAAGACTTCAGCACGAAAAATTTGACCAATGTTAGAATATGTTCAACTCACTTCATAAGCGGTATGTGATGAAATAGAAAAGCTGCTACATTATATTTAACATTATAATGACTTGACTGTATGACACTTACTACTGTGCTTGAGGTAGCTTGATGAACTTCAGTAATGAGTTGCAAATGTACATGCAGTATATATATATATAAGCTGAAATTTTTATATTATAAATTCCCATGACGTGTACTGTTGTACCCTCTTTAAGTATTATTGGCAGGTAATAAGCATTGTTCCCTAAAGGATTATTGCAAATGGCCTGAGAGGTATACACAAGGGAGAGACAGATGTGTGATACAAGGAGTCTGGGTGCGATACCCCAGATCTTTCCAATAGACCCATTCCTTCTTTAACATGAGTGGTCTCTATTGCCGATACATCCGAGCATATTGTGTGTCGAACCAATTCATCGCTAGTCGAAAAGTACCATAACCCTAACCCCAGTGCCCCAGGCAGGTTTCAAACCATGCACCCCAGGATTAGTTTGTCCCTAATGTCTGCTACATTACATGTCTTAGTGATGACATTTCAGTTGTCAATTTTATAACTTGTGTCACATGTTTATGTTGTACTATTACAAACTGATGAATAAAATTATAATTTATTCTAGTAATTATTCTTATTTCCTGTTTGATTGCAATCAGTTTTATGTAGCCAGTATCTGTACACAATCTACCTAGGTCATTATTAAAATAGTTGTTCGCTATATAATATACAAACACCAAAAACAAGGGAAAACATTCAGCATGACTAATGATTTTGTTCAATACATTTGGTTAAGATAACTGAACATAAGAATCAATTCATTAAATTAATTAATTTTCATTTTTGGAATAATTACAATAATATCAAACTTAAAATTTTTAATAATGACCTGTGTAGTTAATGTATATGTACCACCAAGACAAACAGAGTTTTTTGATACTATTTATTGCAGTGAATAATTTATGAACCATTAATATTGCATCTAAAACATATATCCAGCTTGGTATAATTGATTAATTCACTTATAGATTGATAGCAATAAATATAACATTGAAAATGAACACCAAACATAGTTACAACAGCATTCAGCAAATAAGTCATTACACATGAACATAATGTACAACACAATAAAACAGTCCTGAGTATTATGTTGGATATATTATTGATAACCTTTCAAAATTATATCTAGCTCTTTACTCCACAGCAACAAACATGTTTACAGTCAGATATATAAATGATATGAACATAAGTACATGATGTGAAATAATTATGTTGTGCGTAATTATTTCAGATACATACATTTAATATATATCAATATTTTTCCAACAAGCCCTATACATCACACACTATCCATGGGTCCATAATCAGTACAGGGTTAAAAATCAGACAACAATTCATTTCTTTCTGAGTCTTTTGAATGCAGGTAACTTTCTACAGTCTGGGCAGTACCACTTTCCTCTTGGGGAATTTTCCAACTTAAGACAAGTAAAGTGGAACCAAACAATTGAACAATCGTTATTGTCACATGCTATCATTTTACCAGATTCAACCTGGTCGCAATAACAATATCTTTCCTCGGAGTCTGATAGTAAGACAGGTTTCATTTGGGTATCAGAACACTGAACATTTTCTATTGCTTTTAATACCGGTTGCTTGACATTATCAATAGTATTCAATACCGGCTGTTTGGCTGGCACTGGCAAGCTTGTGAATACTTTACCAACTAATTCTGGCAAAACCGCACACTCAAAGAAACCTTTTGACTTGCTGCATATGTCTTCCCAAACAATTGGATTGAATTTCACTTCTTTAATAAATAAATCACATAATGTCCAAACAACAAAGAAGCACATTTCCTGTTTACATACACCTAATTGAGTTTGTATCTGGTAATAGTACTTGTGATTTTCACTTAAATGGAGTTGATCATTTTTTAAAACTAAGAAATCACATGTGTTCTCATCAATTTTATCATTTCTAGCATTAAAGGGGCATTTAATTTCAATACATGCATTGCCACAACAGTCACAGGCAGTTATACCATCAGGTGAAGCACCAATGCAGGGTAGATCTTCTGAAATAATAAATCCACTTTCTCTCACTAGCAGGTTTTCATGCTTTGGGCTGGTATACTCCACAAACTGCTTTAGAGCCACTCTTTCATTCACTGTTCCCCACTTCATGGCTTCAGTCTGGAAACACTGGGTCTCTGGATAGCATATTTTCTTTACAAGAGATTTCGATGGCTTGTCAGGGTCTGTAAAAACCACACTTCGCATGTTTGATGCTGTGATTCTACCAGCTCGGAACTGGTTCCATAGCTTTGATTTTGACTGCAGCCGAGTTTCAACCTCAACATTTTCGGATTGTTCTTTGCTGCATGAAACCCTTATGTTTTTACATTTAGACTGTACTGTGCACAATGGCTCACCAATCATATCCGGATCTTTCAGTTCACTAAGTATTAAAGGAAAGTCTCGTTTCTCACATGTTGGAACATAATCTGCAGCATACGGCTCTATGACTGATAGTACGGCTGGTTTAGATTTTAACACTGACAGTTTTTGACAGAATGACATGAAATCTGCCTCTGATGCTCTAGGTGTTTTAACTTTTCTTACTGAAGGGGTGTTTGTAACTGGGATTTCTCCATTATTCATGCACTGCAAATTATCATCAAAATGTTTTTTGGCAGTTTTTGCTGAGGTAAAGTTTATGTTGCTTACAGTTTTATACCTTATGGTCTTCACTGATGCTGGTATAATCTTCCAATATGCTGCGGACTGGGTACACGTTTGCGAATCTCTTATTTGCACAGCTGCAGATATTGAAAACAGAAGAGCTGCTATGTGGGTGCATGCTTCTCCAAGACCAGCCATACAATTACAGTGGGCCCCCTCCACAACACCATCTGGTTTCACTATGACCCAGGGTCTAAGTGGCTTCTCTCTAAGTCGTTGTGAATGTAATACCTGAAAAGAAATCCATGATAATATTATATTAATAAGTAATGACAGGTGCCCAGCTAGCTCGGTAGAGCAAGGAACAGGTTATACCGGGGATCATGGGTTCGAGCCCACATGAGATAAACTCTCTTCTCTAATTTTACTGGTTATAGCAGTCAGAGGCGGCTGGGTGAGAATATGATCCTACCGAGAAATAAAGCTGGTAGGAGTGTAGTGACTATCGATACTGACTCAAGACAGGCGGCCCGCAAGCTCAGTGGGTAGACAGATCAATGTTGTAACACATTGGTAATACCGTGGGTCATGGGTTTGCATCCCATGTCGGGTGCACTGTTTCCTGGACCCCTAGTTTACTACATTGCCAACTTACCTATTATTACACATAAAAATGTGAGTGAAATAAAACAATTTATTCAAAATTTTACACTGTTTTACAGACATTATTATAGTTAATGCTGAGTTATATACCTTTGCAGTGACTATGACATGGTTGTTTGTCTTGTAACTTGATCTCTCTTGCACCCATCCACTGCAGAGTTGGTTTACAGCATCAAGTGATTTCCAAGCTTTCAAATCTTCTTTCGTGTATGGACTAGGGGTAAAGAGTAAATAGTGAACGATGTCTATATGCGTAACTGAGGGTAGGCACGCCACATCTTTTGACCAAACCAAATCAGTTGCGTAAGGGTCTACCCCACCCACTATGGTTATCTTCTGCTCGTAGCGCTTTTTGGCAACACTATCCAGGCTATCTTTATACTCCGTAGCAAATGAAAGTTTCTTAGACATGTTGTGTCAATAAAATCTGCATCTGTATTGATTTACCGATATATTTGAAGAAAATCGTGCGGTAAATTGCTGAAGAAAGTTGAAATTACGCGAGAGCCTCCAAGATGGCGGATCAACCGGTGTTATGGTAAATTGTTACCGCTCGTGCAATTCCTCTATTGGAATTTTCCAATGTTCATACTTTCCCACTTTGAATGTGGGAATCCTCCAATTGGAAAGATTCACTCATGGGAAGGATTCGCAAACAAATGCCTTAAATGAATCTATCGGTTCTTCATTTTTAATGAATATATTATTTTTCATGTAATGAGTGTAAAATATTCTTAATTAAACAGTCAATTTCAATTTTAAAAATTATGTTCCAAATTCTCCCACAATTTTAATAGAGGCAGTTTTCCAATTGGAAAAGCTTGAAAAAGCCATTTTCCAATGGGAAGGCCATTTAAGTTGACTTTAAATGCCAAAAAAACATATTTCTAAATTAAATTTCAGGAAACAAAAAATATCTCTAATTAGTATTACCTAACACATTTTAAAAATACAAAAATAAAAAACATTGGGTGAAAAATAAAAAAAATAAGTTTGCAAAAATTCCGGATTTGCAAACTTAATCCGGATGCTGTTTCTATATATATATATATATAGGCTTTAATTATATATATTCTTATACACGTGTATATTTGGGGAGAAACTTTGGATATAACATTATTTACAGTATCCAGTTTATGTTTGTGTAACCAATTTAAACAACAATGCAATGCACATTAAGTTTGAATGACGTACATCTTCTATTTTCATATAATATGTTAATGTTTGATTGGATCACGCTTCCTTTCTGAAATGGTATGTTCGCCTAGTACAGTTTTCTCTTCACAACCTTTAGGTTACTGAACATGAGTATCGTCTTCATTATCTCAATTATCACAGTCACCATCAAGTTCATCGGAGTCACTATCACAGCTGCTACGTGGGGTCCAACAAAAAAGACTTTTTCGTTGCATAAACATATTAAGTAGTTAAAAGTGAAGCCAAACACTTTTTACACCAGTGAAATTCAATTCATCTGTTTTATCCTATTAATGTAGAATCAATAGTGCATGTTAATAGAAGAATGTAGAATCAATAGTAAATGCTAGTAGTAGAATGTAGAATCAATAATAAATGCTAGTAGTAAAATGTAGAATCAATAGTACATGTTAATAGTAGAATGTAGAATCAATAGTGCATGTTAATAGTAGAATGTAGAATCAATAGAGCATGTTCATAGTAAAAGGTCTCATTAGTTTTAAATGTTAATAGTAGAATGTAAAATCAATAGTTTTAGTGATTTCTCTTTAGTTTTTAGATACTTAAATGATATTGAAGGTTCATTTAATGTAGAGTTTTATTTTAATGTCATAAACATATGTATATTTATGAAATGTTTAAAAAAGTAAGGCTTTAAAGTTATATTCTTCTACAGATGTATGAAATATTTAACAGTGCGAAAAAAAAATCCACAATTAAACACTTGTATCAGACAATTATGTTTGTTTACATTCAGATCAATGCCTATAGATCCTTCATTGGTTTATTCAGTGTTTTTAAGATATGTATAATCAATTAAAACTGCGTTATTTAACACTTAAAATCTCAGTGTTCTGCATAAAGATGGGTCCGGATGACTCATCAGCAAAGGCAGTACGGACACATTGTACGTAAACGTCGATAGGGTTTTGTACTTCTTCAAACAATTCAAGCTCTTTTTCGCGAGATAAAGCGCGAATTTATGGCGATTAGGTCATTGTTTTAGCCATAATGCTTATGGTAACAAATCACTTGCAAAGGCAATATATCAAACAGAAAGGGAAGTAACTAATGCAATTTACGGGCATGGTACTTAAAGCCTTGTCTCCACATATAATCGACAATCCCCGCCTGTCCCAGATCCAGAGATATAATGAACGTGGATGTTAATATTGGCATCATGATTCGTCAATTAATTCATTTGTATTCAATATCTTTATTTTTCTAAGTTTCAACAAGAATTGTTTTTGAATTATTTCTGAAATTTTAAATAATTACAGTATTTTATTCAAATTAGAACTTGGTGTTATCAATTTAATATAATTTATCAAGAGAGTCAAGAACAGCATTGAGCATCAATGACGAAAAGGGTGCGCTGTGAATGGTACGTAGCAGTGGCCGTATAGGTTTTTAAGTAAATTAAAATGTGTAATAAATCGATTTAATTACTTTGTACACAATAACAACATTATTAAATGATGAAATGATCAGCTATTTTAATGTAAAGTTGAATTTTCTATTATCGACACATCAAAAAGTGTCTCCGCACCACCATTGCACAAGGCCGGCTCAATAATTTTGGATGCTCCCCCTGAAATGTACTTGCAAATGAGTTTAGTTATACCAGGGAACAACAGGGTGTTTCGAACATTTGCATGAACTGAAGGCTTGCCCCTAATCAGATTACTGTATATATGTCTGTGTAGGTACGACACGTAATGATTCCTGTATACGTGTGGATTTGCATTCAAGTATGAGATTCTTTAGTACAACTTTAAATTTCTCTGACTAACTTTGCTTTGTCACATGTTATATCTTTTCAATTGGTCAAAAACTATATCATGCAACATGTTTGTACGTAGTTTTTATAATATTTTTGCTATTATGGTAATTTATTCTCTCAGATACGGATTATTAAATTGCATTTTTATTAAAGTGTTCGCTATCATTTGCATATAGATAAACCACTAGCTTATGCTTGTAAATACATTTCTGAAATCTGGTCTTCCTTATTTGAAATATACTTAAACACGATTCCAACCCCTCCTAAGAACAACGGGCCTTTACTTTGGACGCTCCACTCTTAAATGCTGACAAGAAAGAGGGAGAAGGAGAAAGCATATCATCATATAATTGTATACAAGTATAATTTACCTTAGGTTCTAGCATCCTATGTACAAGATAATAAATCGAACCATTGCAAACGTTACACGGTCGACTATTGAATTTCCGAACTAATATTCCATTTACGAAAAATTGCGATTTAATTCATAATGTCACAAATGTTGACATCTAGATGAATAATCCCTGATATTTTGAAAATTTTGTTAAATAGTGACAGAAAACATACTATTTTTGCAGCTTAAATTCAATGAAAGCGAATAACCTTTATCCTTCTATCATCCCCATCTGATGACCGTATAAAGGCCTGCCGGATAAAGAGTGACAATGTGCATTGCCATTTTAAATATATAATCGACGGTTTCCTTTTCTTAACATAAATGAGCTCCGACATGTTTCTATGCAAACCCAATACCATGTATTTATCCATAATATTCGTTTTTAACAGGACTCATCAGCTGTGCAAGAGCTACAAATGTAACAACCGAAAACCAAGTAGAACATATTGGCTACCGCAATGACATTTGCGTAAATTTGAAACATATTGGCAACCGATTTTTTCGTTATAGATTGCAGCTAAGTTTAACTGTTTAAATGATATTTTTTTCGTTAAAGTTAACATTTTGAATTGCAATGTGAGCTGCATAAAATGATCCATTGGAATTAGGATGTTGAAAAGATAATTGACCTACTGGTAAATGATGCTGGATGGAAAAACTATTAAGCGTTTGAAGTATTGGAGTAGTTAAGGTCTTCTTCTGGAAGAGTTGAGGGTGTTGTATAGTTTTGGTGCTTAATTCACAACTGTGTTGTATTTGTGTACAAACAACAAGTTCAAACTAGTTCAAACAAGTAGTTCGTCTAAAAGTAGTTCGTCTGACGTCACACGACCACTCATTTCTTTAAACGTTTAAACGAGAAGATAAAATAATACAAATATTGGGTAAAGCATACAAGAAATTGTTGGATCTCTGTTCATTATGACACATGCACGGAGAAAAAAGCAACATTTTACCAATATTTAAACATGAACAATAGTAAAACATTTCAAAGAAGATAAAGATTGAAACTGATGAAATATTCGATTGTTTCCACTTTTATGTTTAATCTGTAGCACTCTAAATCACTTAATGTCGTAGTTTTAAGAACCGAATGGCTAGTTATTTATTTTATTTTGTCTTTTCTGTTTTGTCCTCTTTTTATTATTTCCAAACCTATATGTATCAGGATAAATTTCATAATGTTTCATTCTTTTAATATGGCTGCAAACGAACAAACCAACTATGGATCTCATATTAACTAAAATATATTACAAAAGCACATCAAACAAAAGAAATCCATGAAAAGTACATATGTGCGCACACAAAAGAAGAAAAAAGACACAATAACAAGTGCTCTAAAAACTGAAAATGGAACTAGTATAAAACCTAAGGCTAAGATGCTCACATATTTTGAACATTTGAAAAAAGGCAGTGAAGAATGTAACAATTTGAACTAGAGGTGACGTTTAATGTTGAAAATATAGGGTTCATCATTAAATTTTAAGGTGAATAAATATGTAGCAGTGTGCCTCTGTGTACCTCCTGAATCTCGTGACAGACATACAGTGGAGATGCTGTATATCTTCCAGTCGCACATCGAATTGTTATTGTAATGGTTAATATATAATATATATATATATATTTATAGGATGAGTACTAATAATTATATATTATATGTTCTAAAATAAACGTTAAGCTAGCTGACAAACACCCCCAAAGCGGGAATCCCATGACCTATTGATAAAGCTACTGTTATTCATGTGTGGTCTGTTGGTAGTGTTTTAACGTTTGGTTCTCTTGTTTACTTTCGATGGAACCTGTACCACGTACAAAACAGGGTTAATATTTGAATTTTTTACAACTGTGCTTGTACCATCTGTTTTTTTGTATAAATGACACATCAAAAGTTCCACAACCAATGTTTGTGTTAAGAGAAACATCATAGAAGAATGAAACGTTACTAACATAGTATATCATAATAAATCAAAATGCAAATTATTATTGAAAATACAAATTGGACTGAATCCAGAAAGCAACTTGTCAAAAGAAACTCAAAATGTGTTTCTATAATCAGTTATGCCACAATACTCTTAAAATGTCCAACGCAAACAAAATCTAATAAAAACACTTTTACAAAAAGAATGAAGACTGCAGTTAGATATCCGCCGGATTCTTGCCGACCATATCCACTCTAAATACTGGTTAACTGACGTCTGGCCGCACCATATTCAGACTGGCGATGCATCCTGTAGCATCAGCTTTCCTTGACAGTCTCCTGAAATGCAGCATTTATCATGTATGAGTTGCTTAACATGTTAGGTAATGGTGACACCGAATAAATAGGATACAAAAGATTCACTAGGCATATCGAAGCACACAAGTAAAGCAGGTTTTTAGGCATACTATTAAGACGTATTGTATGAATCAAACAAATGCATTACCTTTTGTATAGCCGCCAACTGTACACAGCCACTCCGGCGGCAACCACTAGTGCCACGGCCACGGGAACCACAACAGCCACAAGCGGAAAGGACTCCTTGTCATCAGCTACAAGGAAATAACATTTATTACACTTTTTAATTATATGATTGACCAAATACAAGCACTGTAGAGCATCACTAAGGCACGTTTCAATTATTTTTAAACAAGTTCATACAGGTACTTGTATATTCTTTTATGTTGTTATTCTATACTAAAAAGTACAGAAACAAGCTAAGTAGCCAAATGTTTAAACATAAACTCTATTCGCATTCATATTTTGATATATTCTTTCTTAACCTTTTCTATCATTTAACATATTACTGGTACATACCGTGTTCCTTTTTCAAACCATCGTTGTCGTCATTTATAGCCGATGTAACTGCAATTGTTGGAGTGGTGACGACATCATGAAAGGGTTTTGATTCCTCTTCTGCAACACGACAAACAGATTCGCGTGAGAAAACATTGTTCATAAATAACTTGTTACTCTAATATTGTCAAGATGACAGTGGAATAGGTGTCCGCCACTCTACACGGAAAACATTTGTTTGATTCCCATCACGGGATCTTTCTCTTAACATCTAAAAAAGGGCAAACCTCTGGTTGTGCCCAGTGGACGTACTCGAGCATGATTTATATCATATTTTAGCTATAAACTAAGGTAACAAATACTACCTGAAACTCTGACGCTTGATGGTGGGAATGTTAGTTTAGCGATTATGTTCCCCGCTACGCAATGGTAAAGTCCAGCGTCGTAGATGGAACTGTTTGCAATTTCTAGGACCATCTCAGATTCACCGTCTATGATTTCGTCATCTTTGTACCACGCAAATGTGGGTGTCGGCTCACCAGAAGCGTTGCAGATCAAAATGATTTTTTCTCCTTGAACAGCCGATATGTTTGGATAAAAATCTATTATACCCGGAGCTTCAGAACAGAACATGTTCAGAGTTTTTATAATCTCTAACTCATCGAGAATATCAGATGTCAATATGTGCACATCATTTATCGTGTGAGATCCATTTCCAGTCAAAAGTAAAAAAATATCTTCAAATTCCGATAAGCTTGCTAGACTTTCATCTTGATTTGTTATATTTTCCGCCATATAAAGTTCATACATAAGTGTGATGGCATAGTGTGAACAATCCAGAAACGAGACACACACGTCTACATCATAATATTGTGAGGATAAATTATTCATTGCGTTGATCCATTGGTTAACAATCAATATTTTATTGGTGCTTTCCGTTTGATTGTGCAAAAAAGAACCGGCTTCATTTGCAAAGGCATCAATATTCGATAGTAAGGGGTCAGTTGAAAAATTCGCTTTTGTACTTTCTATTGATTCGTGGAGATCTGAAATACTTATGTTGAACTCATTTAAGGCAATATCTGGGTCTATCCCCATGCTTTCGACTGAAATATTTGATGAAATGTCGTCTAAGTTAAAGTCAGAAAGTGTTGTTTCCAGTGTTGAAGCATTTGACAGTGTTGTAGCTGTTTCATTTACCATTCCGAACAAAATATCAATAGCTTCCTCAAAAAATGTATGGGCATTAGTAAATTTATCACACTTTTCTGCATAAATTTCTTTTCGTACATCGTAATCGCTATCGCTAGTTGTGTTTTGGAATCCCGATGTTCTGAATATAGTATCTATAGATTGGTTAGCAAATGCTTCAAATTCAGTACCATTGAGATCTAACTCTTTTGCAGATCGTATAATTCTGTGAAGACCATATATTGCCTGATGCTCCATCTCTCTGCGTTTCCTTCCCAAGATGTTTCCGATGGATTCCAAAATAGCTTCAATTGTTGCCTTTGCACTATTCCAAATACTTTGAACAATGTTGTTAAAATTAATTCGTATCTGCACTGGCTTAAAACCAGAATTAAAGGCATTTACTTCACAATGAACATCAAAAACTGGCGCAGAACGTGTGACGATATCTAGTTCAAAACCACAATTCCGAACATCTATCAGTGAACCTATTCCATATTTGATGATAAAATTAAGCGCATTAATGCCAAGTCTTACGACCGCTTTCACTGCTTCAAGAGCCAAATTTGCGGCTTCCATAACAGATTTAGCTGCTTCTAATCCAACCTGTGCGATCGTAAGTGCTCCTTCAGCTATAAGTAAAACGGCACTAGATTTATCAACAACAAACTGTGCAGATGATACGGCAACTTTTGCAACGTCAAGGGCAGCCATTGGTATTCTGACGGCAAATTTTGCTATTTCAAGAGCTCCGTATGCTATGCCCCTGAGAGCGTAGCACGCAAGGTTCGCCGCAGCACAAAATGGATTCGGAAGCGAAAACATACAGCTGGTAAAATGGCAACACGGATACGGTATGTTAACAAACCATACTTTTTTGTGACAGATACGACAGGATAGACCAGGGACACACACACGACTACAGTGTTTTATAGTACATAATCGGTCAACCTTTCGTTGGGCTTCGTTTAATTTATCCATTGCATGGCGAAGTGGTATTTTCGCATCCTCGAGTTTTTGCTTTGCATTGTCCATTGCCCTAATTGCATTATCAAAGTAAATATTTGCAGAACGTAGAACTCGCTTTTTTTCTTCAATCCAATCTTCGGCTGCGCTTAAAGCATTTTGAGCAGAGGAAAATGCATTCTGTACACTGCTTATTCTTTTGTCAGCTTCATCAGCAATATAACTGGTGAATCGTGTGAGAGCTGACAGATAACTATCGCTAAAATCTCCGTCACCATTTGCATCTGCAACAAACCGACCTTTCACAGAAAAACTTATTCCTGTATGGATGGCGTTTTTAGTCAAATCCAAGTCCCCTGTATATGATACATCAAGTTGTGCTTTAAATGCCTGCCAAATTTTTCCTTCCAAATAGAACTGCATGCCATAGTTCGAAATAATTATTTCTGATTTTACTTCTGCAAGGCCGAGAATTGATGCTTTTGCCTCAAATATCGCTTCATATCTCCCTGGATAATCGGTACTTAACGCTAGTTGCAATCCATAACCGTTTTCAACTTTCAAAAACGGAATCGGTGATCTACCACGAATAGTAAATAACCCTAGAAAACGGACCGCCTTTTCATTTCTTAATATTGGAGACTGTACAAAATTATCACAAGTTTGCAAATGGTTTGTAGAATAAAACATTTCAATTTCGAGTCCAAACAAACGCAATCCAGCAATAATTATCTCGCCTTCAAACCGCAGTCCAAATCCGTCACTATGTTTGTACAAGTTCACAAATTTGTGCAAGCTATTACCCACGACTAAGTTAAAATTCGATTCAATTGTGTTTATTTCTGTATAAAACAAATCTGTAAAGTTTAGTTTTGCAATTCTTGTGTTGTCTTCTGTTGCCATAACAAATGACTGTATGTTTTTTTCGTAGCGCTGTCCATCCCTCTTTCCATATATCTGTCAGGCCATCAGCTAGTTCAGAAAGTATTTCCACAACGTCGACCTTGCCTTCTAACTTGTGTTCAAATTCATGCATAAGGTTGTAAAAATGGTCACCAGCAGAGCTTATTTCTTCCAACAGAAACAGTGACTCGTTAGTCAGAAGTGAGGTGTATCGAAATGCTGTTTTCACTGTAACATTCAAAAATGAAGATACAACCTCTTTAAAGTCGATGATATCTTTGAATAAGTGAACATTGTCACTTTGCGATATATCCCTCGTCGGATCCGTAAATAAAGAGGCATATAATCTCGTGTTTATTTTTAATTTTATAAAGCTCAATATTGGTATGTTTTGAAATGGATTCAAATTCACGATAGCAGTTGCAAAGAAACCAGATGGATTTGCATGAGGACCGCACCATGAACGTTCAATCATACCTGTAATAGAAACAAACCCACCTTAAACCCCGTAGAAATGTTATTGAACATGATGCTTATCCGAATTGTTTTACTCATTGGATGTTGGTCTAATGTCATGACAAGTTTCATTCATATTATCGTCGCATCGGTTAAAAGTTGGTAAGTTGAATAATACAGTTTTTGAACAAAGTCTTTGCCCACTTTGTTATGTCTTAGATATTAGATATTAATATATTCCACGATGTTATCATTCTCATCTAAATATCTATACAACCATAGAACTGCTGAATACCGTTCTTATTGGTTTGTTAAATAATCTCTCTTTTTCGTGTATAAAGCATTTGCTCAGAGAAAGAATTTCATTACTTTACATACATAATAATTTTACAGGTTTAAGTACCAACTGTTAAATAGTTGTAAAATGATTCGTACGTAATATTATTTCTGAAAAAAATAAAGTTTAAACATTTGCTACTACTTATGTTACTGTTAAGAATCTCAACTAGATATTTAACTTATATAAACCGCCAAGCAAATGTTGAATAATGCAAAATGATCATGGACTATCATAGTCTACTTCATTGATGTATATATATATATGTGCTGTTATATGTGGGAATACACTTGTGTTCTGTTCTGTTTTACAGAAAAAGCGTAAACTAGCGCAACTGTCAGAGTTAACATGACGAAACGATTATAGGATATACTAGTACAACAGTCTTACCCCCAACAGACCCATATGCATCAATCGATCCAACTGCAAATTTAAGGTCTAAGTCAACAGTCTTTCCAAACACTTTAAACTGGAAGGCAAAACTAGACGTAGCTGTAAAATGAACTCCAATGTGCCACTCGCCGAAGAAAATACTTCGTAAAATCTGAAAATTAATAACAAAAATAGTTTTCCTTACACTAACTAATAGCAAGTTTTTCAAGATTTGACTTGTACAATCAAACCAAATAATTTATCGGTATCTGCTCAATCATCTGTAGATCAACAGTTTGATGTTGGTTCGGTCTTGTATACGTGACATTGGTTAAGTTTTAGTCCATTTGGGTGTCTCTGTAGTTTCCATTGGTTGAATCATATATAATTCAATACAACTAGTACTTTGCACCACTTTAACTTACGTGTGTTGAAACATGCACGGTTAACATTGTCATTTCCTACAGCCTCAAATAATGTAAAGGTTATGTGTATATTTTCACCCCTCAGTTTGAAGAAGTCTGTGTCGATTAATTTATTATGGACAAGACCTGTTTATATCAAATGCTTCCTTTAATTGATTGTTCAACATACGTTTTAATATTTTATTTTAGAAATTAACAAAGAAATTTATTCAGACAATTTGATAATTTCTTACGTTTTTTAACGACGGTACTGCAACATATGCAAAAGCTTTTCCTTCCAAATGAATAATCGACTTTCGTAAGGAGGCTTCCCCGGCTACCCACACATTGCCCGCATTCTGAATCCTTTATTGGAAAGCATTAATAAGTCAAATGTATGGTACAGGTGCTAAGAAGGCACGACTAAATAAGCTGTTTGTATTTACAGAGATATTTATCCGTAAATACAAACACTTTGATGTAAACTTCTTAGCGAAGAGATATATTTCAAAATAGAGCACTTACGGATATCTGAAGAGACCTTCACCGTTCCAAAATTGGAGATCGAATCCCTTTTCAGTAGTTGACGTCTTCCAGTCAACTAATATATCCCTCTGGAGGGACATTCCAACGCCAATGGGACTAAGAGTGATTCCGTAGTCGGTTTGAAGTTTTTTAGTGAAACTGAGCTGAGAAAGGATGTCCCTTGAAGACTCAGGGAGGATAAAAAAGAACGTGTTCCCATAGTCCTGACAATTATCAATAATAAAACAGAACTCGCGATTTTCTAGCGGGGGTGAACACGTAATATTCTGGCCATATAAGTTTATTGACAACTCTGTCTTAAGTGTGAATAACGTGTAGTGCCTGTTATCTACTAATGGCGCCCCTTTACAAGGGCCCCGATTGATTTCACTTCCTGTCAAAAGGCATGCCTTTAAATTATTGATGCCAATGATTTCGGTACCAGATTGGCTGAACTGTAACCAATCAGGTAATTTTTTTTGCAAATTTTCAAAGAAAGTCCTTGTGAAAGACAATGATTTTATTATTTCAACGATATCTCTTGGTGTAATGTCAAACCTCCAACAATCAGATGTTCGTTCGTTTCCGATTGTAATGCCATCTTTTATCTGGTAGTTCATGGATCCAGATATTATTTTAAATTCTTCCTCGTCGAAATGTACTTCAATTCCACTAATAGATATCGGCAGAGCAAGTGCATTGACCTCTACAAATGTTATCCCAAAAGTGTAAACAATATTTCTATTTGCGAGGAGTCGATACCACTTAGCTGTGGACGACAAAGATATATTTAGAGTGCTACTACTGCCACAACTTGAAAGAGGAATAGTGTAACATCCTTTTGGAAGCAGTTTTGAAACCAGGCCATGTCTTGAAAAGAATCCCGGACTTTGTTCATTAGCCCCTGAAAAAAAAATAGAATACTAACGAAAAAGAACGATTTTGAATAATCGCTGACAAAAATGTTTTCCAATATTATTTTGTAATGTTAAGATGCTCTTAACGAACTTTAATATACCAATCCGAATGATGCCAATGTACTAAACGCTCACTATCACGTACTGCCTGATTTTTCATTTCCTTTTCATCTTAAATTGTTCGTTACCTGAGCATGAAAACCCGTCGGACAATAATGTAGAATTCCCAGAGCATGCGCAGTGAAACGACCCGATTGTGTTTAAGCATTTATCCTCACATCCCCCATTCAAAAACCCTCCACACTCGTCGATGTCTATATCACAAAGACAAGGGATATAACAGGGACAAAATGCAAGCAGCAAAACATCAATAGTTTGTTTTAAAAAAAGAGATATGACTACAAGTAGTGAATGATTTTTTAAATGCGAAACAATTTATTTTATGTATTTGTCTAATTTCACTCTGCACAAACAAATTGTTAAAATGTCGTTTGATGTGGCTTGTCGGCCTATGAAACCATTGATAAAACTTCACAAAGTTAATATCATTTTTGTCATCATAATCCGTACGTATCGAAGTTAGAATAGATGAATGTTTTTGGAATATTATTTAATTTGCACTCACCTATTTCACAGTGTCTCCCCGTGAAACCGGTAGCACATCTGCACGTGTAGGATTCAATGTTGTCGATACACAAACCACCGTGTGTGCATATAATTCCTTTACAATCGTCGATGTCTTGAGTAAAGCATAACGGTTAAATACATGTATATTGCTGGTGAAATAAAGAACTGTAAGTTTAACAAAAAGTATTTATATATTTATAATGTATGGTTAGAAATTTACAAAATTAGCTTAAAATACATCACATTTTTTTCAGTTTTCTATTGCTCCGAAATAGGTGTACAAATGGGTTTCAAACTTTAGTTTTCAGAAATGACGTCATCATTTCATATTTTTATTACTCTGTTTAAAAATGAATATTTCGAACAAGTAATGGTAAACTGCAAACTTTCCATCGCCCTTTAATATTATTGTTTATCATAACATTTGGATTTTCATAACCATGCAAGAGAATACGACGAAAGAGTAGCTTTTTTGAAGAAATAAAACATCACAAAACATGATTCGTTATCAAAAGACACTTGATATGTTCCTTTGAAAACAAAGCAAAATTCCACGAATTAAGGTGAATCAATTGAAGTATGTTAAAAAAAAGTACATATATGTTAAGTAATTGCTCATAAGAGTAGGAAATTGACAAATTGAGACGGTCGACAGAAATAGATTGGTGGACTCAGTAATGTGAACAATAGAAGAAACACATGTGTTCAACTTTAGAAGAAAAAAGACATTTGGACGTGGTTAATTAGATCGTGGGTGGTTTTTTCCGATGCGAATTGTAACTGCTGTTTCGACACACGTTTTAAAGAGGGTTACTGGGTAGGGGTACGATTTATTGAGAGGGATAAACACATGTAGTCGGTAAGTGAAGAAGAAATGGTAGGTATCCCCAATTTCTCCATGTTGGCATGAGGCTAATAACAAAACTATGGCAGGCAAAAAAATTGTTCATTAAGACTTCAATAGTGGTGATGGTTTATACTGGGCGCAGAAAACCATATTCGGATTCGAGCTTCGCTCTCACCCGATATGGTTTTCTTTGGCCCGTATATCCCATATCGGGTCCACCTACTTACCCCTTACCTTATAATATTTATATTAAAATATGGTAACGTTTTTATCAATATATTCAAACAGACTCAAAATGAAATCATTGAATAGTCTTAATACACACATACTGTTACAGGAATGTCCATTTGCAGCCAGCTCAAATCCTTCGTTGCACAGACAGGTATAACTACCTACGGTGTTGTGGCACACATCAGAACACCCGGAAACGCCCTCGTCACATTCGTTTACATCTATAAAAACGCATTGAGCTTTATTACAGTTACATCTATTAAACATCTACTTGTAAGTATTCGTCAATGCGTTTATATTGTGTCTAGCATGGTGCCAAAACTATCAAAAGTTATCAAATCTATATTTCCACTGTTTGAAAAAGTAAAAATATAATGTTTATATCACTGATAAATATCTTTAAACCACCAAGATGTTTTAATAAAGTCCGATTAGATATACTGGATATTACATAAGTGATATTCCCTTTCTATTATAATAATAATATTATTATTATATAAATTAACTGATGGTTTGCAGCTCAAAATACATCAAAAGTCGCTATACTACGCGAATAATTTACAAGGTTATTCATTTATGACGTCACGAAAAGAGTTATTACACAAGATACATCTTGAACAATATCTAATGGAAGTATATCATGATGGCGACATCATTTAAGATCTTTATTAAATCTATCGTTCATCCAAAGATGTTGATGGTTACCGCTTTTGGACGGTGATGTGGATATACTGCACAGTGTGTGCTCACCTATACAATATTTTCCATCTTGGTGCAGTTTAAACCCCGAACGGCAGGAGCACCTGAAGGAGCCAGGTGTGTTCTCACATTCTTGTTCACATCCGCCGTTGGATAAAAGGCATTCGTCAAGGTCTGTAACGTTGATTTTAAGTTTGTTCTTTAACACAACACAGGCGTAATGATTGTATAATGCATATTAATCAATGCTACAGTGTATAAGGTGTATAAATTAATTATCCAATTTAGAAATAGAAGACATATAAAAACATTACAATTGTCACTGGAACATTATTATCTTTCAAGTGTTTTGATGCAGCCCGATGGCAAGTGCAGCATTAGCGATAAACGCCCCTCTGCACTCCGCCCGATAAGACGCAACCTAATATAACATTATATAAGCAATGTAAAAAAATATCTGGAAAAATGTGAATCTAAAGCAAGAAATGAGCAGTTACACATGAACATCTTGTATCCGCATGTTGTATGTTTAATGATAAATACAGTAGTGTCCGATTTCACGCATTGAGCCGTGAATGTAATTTAGTAGTTATTAGTTAATATACATATTTGAGTTAATCCACATAATGGGTAATTAGCTTATTTCATTCATAGCTAATAATGGTAATGTTAAAGATGCACTCTTACTCCGAGATCAGATTTACCACAATTAATAATATTGTTTTAATATTCCAAAAAGGATGAATAAATGTAAAAAAACAATGGTTCTTATGAAGGATACCGAGTTTAATTTGAAAGAAATGAGCACTTAACACGATATTTCTACCTTATGAGACTATAGTAGATCTCAGTAAATCTTTTAGCATTCACCAATCATTTAATATTTTTGCGCTTTCTGCTATTGAATACACGGTTACAATCTTGTTATCAGTAATTAATATTTTCCATAAATGCATTATTTAGCAAGTAGTTAAAGGTTTATCAGTCAAAATTTATGTTTGTTATACATGTGTATGTATTGATTTTGAATAAGAGTGTCACTTTAAATAACTTATTATGTACACAGAGGAAGCGCGCTGGATTTCTTATAATAAATTTTAAGGGTTGTAAGTGCGAAAATCCCTTTTTATCTTTTAATATCGTAATTTGAATACATACAAGTAAATATCTCAGAAAATGCAAAAGACGTGCAAAGTAAGAGTAAGTTTTCATCAGCCATATTGAAAACCAGTAGTGCTAAGATGTCGCAACGAAGCTTACGTTATTTAAAAAAAAGTATTTAAAAAAATATATAATATATATATAACAATGTTTTTAATAGAAATTAGAAATATATATATATATATATATATATATATATATATATATATATATATATATATATATATATATATATATATATATATATATTTCTAATTTCTATTAAAAACATTGTTATATAAATGGATCAACATGGAAAAATAAAAATAAATTAAAAAAAATAGAAGTCAAGCTTTGAATAAAAAGAAAGAATATGTGTCATGAACTTTATTGAAATTATGAAAAGCAAAGAAAATACGTAAATAATAACAATAAAAACAGTAACCCTCTACGGATTCGCAATCGCAACCTTTCGCAATATAGCCCTACTCGTTACCTATAGCACTATTTGTCCCACCTAAGTATCTTCTACGTTAAGCTGTTTAATATGTAGCTATATACAAAAAGGTAAGTAAATCTGAAAAGGTAACTCTAAATGGACACACTTTACCTAATAAACATACGATCACAGCTTAAGGGTCAAAATCAGTCTATAATGCGGTTGTTTGTTATCATTTCGTAATTTGGCCAACTAATTGAACACCATAGCTTACCCAAACACAATACGTTGTCTGCTTGCAAAACATACCCAGGATCACAAGCGCAGTGGAAGGAGCCATTCGTGTTAATGCAAGTTTGGCTACACCTTGCATCCGAAACGCATTCATCAATGTCTTAAGAAGAAACCGGAAGCATTAAACATAAACCTTTGGGGAACAAATCCATTTGTTAATGTCCGCTTACATTTGAACTACAGCGACAACACCATGGCATAGCCTAACATAACACACGGTGTATTTTGTTTCAAGCATGTTCAGCTTATTATACAATCATTTTTCTCCAAAATAGATCAGTACATACTAATCATACTATTATTATCACAGTTACGCGAACGTACCAAGTTTACATACCTATACAGTATTTTCCAACTTGTTGTTGATTGTATCCCGAGCGACAGGAGCATTTGAAGGACCCATGATAGTTCTCACAATCTTGTTCACATCCGCCGTTAGATGTCTGACATTCATCAACATCTGTAAAATGATGCCAAATCGAGTCAGACATAACGCCTTTGAAATTAATAATACGTTAACAGTAACCTCATAAGGAGTATAAACGTTATAATATGACAAAAAATGGGTACTGTTAAGGGACAACCTTTTTTCGCCAGTACCAAATGTTTTCCCCACAATGTTAAACCATTTTTTAGCAAATCCATAATTTTTTGTTTTCATAGAAATTTATGTTCAAATATAGCTTCAAATATAGCTTCAACTAGGAACCTTCAATAAGCAATTTATTAATTATTTTGAAATTACACAAGGTTGTAATAAATTTCTTGCAGCTGGAAATAATTGGTTTTAACCACTCAACAAAATGGAAATATTTCACCCGAAAATACTCTTCTAAACATGTTTAATTTTTAAAATATTTAGATTTTTTGAATTTTTGTATTTAATAATAGACATTTCGTTGAAAGTGGGCGGACTATTTTTAATATTTGAGTATACGTCATTTCAGTGGATCTTACTGAGAATGTTTGGCACGTGAATTCGTTCTTTAACTATAGTTATAACTCTTGGCAAACAATTTTTGGATCAGGGTCCTAATTTTATTTCCGTTAAAGTATATTCGAATAATATTTAGTATTCCTTGAATTATTCAAGAAAAGCTTTAATATTCGAGCGAAAAGCGGCCACTAACCATTAACATATGACACCTAGTTGTACTTTTTATGCGAAACAGAAAAAGGAAAATGGTAATCGATTTTAAAACAATGAAAAAAATATGTTTACCAAAACATGATGTCTTATCTGCTTGTAAAGCATATCCATGGTCACAAGCGCAGTGGAATGAACCCATAGTGTTAATGCAAAGTTGGCTACAGCTGGATTTCGTAACGCATTCATCCACGTCTACAATGTTCGATATAAAATATATTGATTTGTGTTGCTAATAAATACTTAATAATCAACTTTATGAAAGTGTTTTCGTATAGCATATCTAAGACGAATTCAAAAGGAAAATGAGCTTTTTTTATAACAACGTTTATCTCAACACATAATGCCAATTAAGACGGTTCAATAAAAATATATTTTTATCACCACCCAACCATTCTGCCTTGAGTAAAAGTGGTATTCCTATTATTTATTGCATTAGACAATGCGTGTCAATTTGAGTATGGGATATTCAGCAACACAAAGGAAATATAATCGCAAAGAAAACTTCTAGGTGTATACATAAGTCTTACCTCTGCACGTCTTTCCATCCACATTAAGTAAATAACCTGTCCTGCAGCCGCATTTGTACGAACCTGGAGTATCTGTGCAGACTTGGGAGCATCCCGATATTCCTTCTGTACATTCATCCCTCACCTCTGAATGGTTTATAGTTAATATTGTTGGTATGTACATTTAACAATTGTGTTACTGTGACTCAAGGTTATACAAGATTCGAATCAATTTTGGCAGTTCGTGAGATCCCTTCGATTGGAAGTTTTACCCACTGGTGTATTACTCCGATTATAAAGTGAACGCATTTTCCAGGACATTAACATGAATGTCATGCTGACGCGACATTGGACATTATTTGTTTTATTTTATGCCAACACAACATTGGATATTCAAAAATAAATATAGTGCTAACGTTGCAATGTACAATGTCGTGCCAGCAAGACTTCAATTTTTTGAATGTCCATTTTCGTGCCAGCTCTAATTCATTTTAATTGTCCAATGGCATTGAATGTCTAATGGCCAATGTTGTGTCAGCAAGACATTTCTTTGTTAATGTTTAATGTTCATCCGGTACGTGATTCATCATAAGATCGACTATTCGAAGAATATGAAGAGCTATTCTACTCAACCTAGCGTCGGTATCGGCGTCACTTTGGTTCGGGTTTTGCATGTTAGCACCTTTAAGTCATTATCACAGCAAATGTATCATGAATTGCATTAAAACGTTAGATATGTGTTCCCAAACTTCCTACCAACTGAATAAATTAAGTGAAATCTATCTTGCGTAAGATGCAAATTATGACTCTTTATTATTCGACATCTGATTAAGGTTTTGCATGTAAGCACATATATATTAATATCTCAGCAGCTATATGATGTATTGCATTGACACTTTATACAACGGTACTCAACCATTAAGCCCTGAGCAGGGTTACTGCATGGGGTTTTCGCCTTTGATATCCGTTCTACCGGTTAACCACCTGGTTTCACAATTGTCTAGATCCTTGATGTGTTCAAATGCGTGGCCATTTTTATTTAAAAGCAAATAAGAGTTTACTTTATTCGGGAGAGTTTATATATAAGTGCGAGGTTTTCCGCACAGAAACTAGTTTAAACCCTTAAAGTAAATTAACATGTTCCTGACTGTACCAAGACAATCCTTGATAAACATCCATAGTTGTATATACATGTTTTCTATATGTTGTGTGTTGTTTGTGGTTGTTTTTATTTGGCAATGTGTCATTGAACGGGGTTTATGTTTAAGGTTTAGAATATTGTACTAGTTTTTTGTACGTTTTCATATAATTATTGCTAGTTTCATGAGAACATATATGTATCTCTAGGGCTTTCCCATGATATTGTTTTGACATGATTGTCGCTAACCTCATTTAAGCATACATTGACTTTTTTATTTGAATGAATGATATGACCACTCCTGAATAAATGAGCAACGTATGCTTTTAATCAGTGTTGAGCACGGTGGTATTTGCACATGGTTTAAGGGAATCTTTTAGACTACTGAGCATGACAAAAACCACGTTTAACACTATTGATAAGGCGCTGTTTATCTAGAAGAAAATCCCATTTCAACCAACATTAGGGGTTTTCGCTAGATCGCGCCTGTTAACCAAAACCAACTAACAAAGTTTTTGGAGTTCGATATGCGTTTTTAAAACCCGCTTTTACACACATATTGGCATATGTTTTTGTTAAGCTTACAAGAGCTAAATGTGTGTTTTAGACATAAAAACCATACAATTTGTAAAGAAGCGTATTTTATTGCCTATTTTACACACGTACTAGTAAGTTTGGTTCGTTGGCATAAAATAACGTTATTTCTTTAGCGTGTTTTTAAACATCTCCTTTACATACATACATACCGGTTGTTTTTAGTTAAGTGAGCTTTAAGGCACAAATAAACATACTTTTGTTTCATGAAGCCTGCTTTTGGACTAGGGTACTTGCACCCTTGTTTACAGCTATGCATCAGAGATCGACCACGACGGCCACAACCACACTTCACTAACATCATGTATCACAACGCTGTGCAGTTTGATTGGATGTTCGTTAGCAAATTTGAATAATTAAAGTAGTATAAACAGGACTGATAAGTGTCAAAATAAAATAGCCTTTCTATTCTGGCAAGACTTGAGTATGTTCTTCCATGAAGCATGGGAAATTATGCATATCAAATAAGTTAATGACCAATATTGAAGTTTCCAAGATGTTTAAATCGTGTTGCTGTCGACTACAGTTCAGTATTACAATAAACAATAGGGGGACAAGAACTGTAGTCGAAAACTCAAAACTAATCACTGTTTAGGGGCACAAGGTGAAGACCAAAACTACAATAAAATAGAGACATAAAGATATTAACATCACAAACACAAATACAAACACCAAAACCAAACATACACCACATACAAACGCCACAAACAAACCATACCCTCACCTTTACCGTTCACTGAAACTCGATTCTACTGGGGGCTTAAACTAGTTAGAATGGTTATAACCTCACACTTGTCCAGGTCATATACTATTTTCTAACACTAATCTAAACTGACAGCGCAATCGTGTTGTTGGTTGATTATACAAAAACAACAACTTATAAATGACAAGGCCAGAAGAATGCATGACCTTTTTTAGAAATATTTATGCAATTAAAAAGTAATCGATTAAAGAATCACTTTTAAACGGTCAATCAAGTCACAATTTTCCAGGTTACGCTAAAACGGGAATTTTATAAAGTGTAAGGCCACACCAAATTGATAACTTGTTCATCGGAATTTTCCAAAAAATAATGGGGCGTGCGAGCGAAATAATAATAAAAATATTTGTTTTGCATTTAGCAAAAAAGAGGAACGAGCGAAGAGCGAACAAATATATATAGTCATTGAATTCACTTTTTCTCACATTTTATTCACTTATTTACTAAACAATGATATTGTAAACCTTACAAGGATAACATCCAGTGAAAGAATGATAACACTCAAAGATAATTCTAAACAAATATTAGTTTAGAGATCAAACAAATGCTATTTGAGATCAAGCAAATATATAGAGAGAACTCAAAACCACAGTTTTCCAGTTTTTTAAATCTTTTTGATTATTTTTTCAAAATACCCTATGCATGGCTAAGTTAAAGGTCAAAGCCACCTGCCTGCCCAATGGCATATCCAAATCTATTAACTAGGTTTTCCACTTTTCCTACGGAAAACTTGGTTAAAAATAATTCTCTATTAAAATACATTGTCATATATCATGCCATGGAAATGACTAGAAAATGTTACTTGAAAAATATCTCACAAGATAAATATTGGCATTTGCAATCAAATATAAACTACAGCTGCTCACTCTTGCAATGACTACACGATTGGCCTTGGTAGCCATCTAAGTTCTTGAAGAGAATTTACAAAAATCCTACACCGTATTGTAGACCATTTCAGCACCAAATATGTCACAGAAAATTCCAGCCACTGCCAGATTGATTTTAGGCTTTCTCAGAATTAAAATTTTTTTTTTTTAAACTTGCAGATTTTCCTTTATTATTATTTTTATTCATTTTAAAATACAAGAATATGCAATATTTTTTCATAGACAAAAACCAATCAGCATAAATATTTAACACTTGAATGATTTCAACACATAGTTAAAATATTCACATGAACATCTCAAAAATCTACAAACATTTATTCGCAACACAAAGTGTGAATAATACCTTTTTCCAATCACACAGTCTGACACCATTTTTTATCCTTTTTGACTAATATTTACAAAATATACACAATCCGGCTTGTTTGATGTTTTTTTTGTGAATGGTAAAACTCATGGGATTGCATGAAGCACATAGGAATGTCAGTCAGGTTAATTTTTAGCGTCATCCTACTATCCACGAACATTGACTCATCGGCGACCAAGGCCTCCACCACAAGCACGCCCTCGTTGCCTCATGGGGACAGAAATTTCATGATCCGCTGCTTCGGAGGAATCTGAAATTTTAATAAGCAATATTATACATAAATGTTCGTTGTAGTATAATGCAGTATGCATTACTGAAACGGTTTGATGATAACACAAAAAAGTGGTGCTTGTTTCTTGGCCAAAAATTATTTTTCTATTACTGTACATGCATTGCATATGAATTAAATGAACACTATACTCTGATCTGTAGCAAAATAAAAACAAACATACATAAATCATTAAATGTATATTTTTGAAGGCAACAAATACTACAAAAAATACATCATATTTGCTAGCAACAAAGAAGTTAAAACACACCTGAAGTTTTTACCTGGACAGGTGTAGTAGGTATAGATGACCGATTGGAAACTGTCTTTTCAAGGTAACGGTCATCCGAATTCCCGTCAAACATGTCCGAACCAAATTCAAACTTTGGATAATCACTGTCATTCACGATGAAATTCAGCACTTCTTGCCCAGTACATATACGTTTACTTTAAGCGGAAGCCAAATTAAAACAAACACATTTGTCCAAAATTTAATCAAACTTTAATTGTTCACGTAATTTTCAAGAATCAGGAAGTGAAATAAATGTTTTCATGTTGCCAATTTAGTCTCGACCATCTAGACGCTTGTATCCGGATCTATATCGTTAATTGACTCTAATTAGAGCGGCTGCATGATTGAGACTAGCCGGTGCTTTGATAATTGTTACGATCGAAAAACACGGCTATAAGGGAAAAGGCTACATTCAACTAAACAAATTAGCGCTCGTAAAAAAACTATTTTTTTAGATGGTGCAGGCGCAAGTAATAAAAAATAAAGTTTTGCTTTTCTGAAGAAATAGGAGCGGGAAATCCGATGAACAAGTTATTAATTTGGTGTGGCCTAGGTGAAGTTATTTAGCAGTTAGTTTCCATCAACACACGGATTTACTTACCATTATTGCCGGTAATGTGGACTATATGACACAGATTACATGCAAATAATACATTTTATATAAACATCGTCTTTCATACAGTGTTGTGTCAGTATTTCAAAATTTAGAAATTTTGTTCAGTGACTTGCTTCACTTTCATTGTAAAAATGTAGTGTAAAACTGAGGGAGGGCGGGAAGGAATCGGTGTTTTCCGATATATTGTCCTTTGCGGTATTTTGTTTCGCAGTATTCGGGAAAGAATTGTTGCAAACCTAATAAAATGTTAATCCTTTTAATAATGATTTAAAGAATATGCAATCACATTGTTGTTTTTGCTAATGATTAAACAATGACTAGAGCTGTCTAAGCCGCTGAGTTATGAGTAAAGTGACGTCAAAGACTATGTATTAACTTAAACAAAAGCGAATGTTAAAATATAGAGGAGAAATAAACTCTAAAATTGATACGCTATGTATATGCTTATTTTCTTTGCTTCCCAGCAAGGTTTTAGTAGAATAGCGCTGATAACCAGATTGTTGAAGTTTTGACCTTTGAGTTTTGCCAAACAATGGCGGTATCTTGAAATATCATACTTTAAGTTGTAAGGCTTTGCGAACTGATAAAACAGGTAAGTGCTTGAACTTTCGATAACTAAATGATATGAATGACAGGTTATTTATTTAGACTTGAATGAATTGCTAAAGAGGTATTCTTACTTTACATTGAAACTTAAATTTAACAAGAGCAGTCACAGACTGACGTTTCCCCGGCCGAATTAAGAAAAGCATCAATTTCGCCTTTCGACAAAGGATATCAATGAACATTGACAAAGCGCAATAACCCAAAAGATACTGCAACCAGAGTTATGGTTCTGTGAACTACACATTTCCTCAAAGAAATATATCTGTATATAAAGTTTAAAATAAATACTTAAAAGGATTTTCAAGTTATGCTTCGGACAAAAATAAACAAAGCGCAATAATTAAAAAAAACATTGCCACCAGAGACATGGTTTCTGTGCACTGAACATTCTCCTCAATGAGATATATATGCAAATTAAATTTGCAGTCAATACCTCAAATACTTTGGACAAAAAATAAGTATGAACATTAACAAAGGGCCAACTAAAAACTGCACCAAGTGTAATGGTTCTTGTGCACTGTGCCTTCACTCAATGAGATATATATGTATATAAAGTTTGAAATCACGCACACACGCACACACACACACACACATGGAAAACAAATTTAATTGTGTTTAGCATCAAACAACATGGCCAACATAACTTTCAAGGCTGTAACTCTACACTTGCTTATATAAAGACTTACGGACGCAATGAAGCAAGACGTACGTAAGTCAGAAAGCAATAAAAATGTCTACCATTCCGTTTCAGAAGCGTCCTCGGTCGATATCACAATAAATGGATACATGAACACAATTTAAGGTATGAGGGTTGCTCTTTATTATATAAGCATCGTAAAACTACAAGCAATTCATTTCGCAAACTAAATTTGTCCGTAATCCATCTTATGCTATATTAAAAATTAAAATGACATCAGAACACACACAAAATGTGTCATCAACATGCAATTAATTGTGTTATGACGTGTACTCACGGTGATTTAGATCAGTAATGAACATGCTATAGTGGTTTTAAGTATCGCGTTTTGATCCAGAAAATTTTCGTGGTTTTTGCATTTTTTCTACAAAAGGCACTCTAGTAGAATACGTCCTCATGGATGGACTCTTACTCCCAAATAAGATTTACCACAATTAATAATATTGTTTTAATATTCAAAAGAGGATAAATAAAGGTCGAAAACAATGGTTCTTATGATAGATACCGAGTTGAATTTGAAAGAAATGAGCATAAAACACGATATTTCTGCCTTATAAAACTATAGAAGTCTACAGTAAATATTTGAGCATTCACCAATCATTTAATATTTTTGCGCTTTCTGCTATTAAATACACGGTTACAATCTTGTTATCAGTAGTTAATATTTTCCATAAATGCATAATTTAGTAGGTAGTTAAAGGTTTATCAGTCAAAATTTATGTTTGTTAAACATGTGTATGTATTGATTTTGAATAAGAGTGTCACTTTAACCATATTGAGTTAATGCACACCTAAACAGCATTTGTCCGTGCGAACACTCGAACACTGGCACCCAGAAGCGGTGTATATGCCGCCGTTGTAACAAAATTCATTGCAATGAATGACTTTGCTGTCCCATGTCCTGCTACAACCGTTAAAGCTGCTTCTTCGTCTGATACCGCCGCCACAAGTAGCCGAACATGGCCCCCAACTTTCCCAAAGGTTTGCAGCTAAAGAGAGTCCATCTTCTGCAAGAAGTGGCATGCAGGAACCGTCTGCAAAACATAGCATGAGTTTATCAGATGGTACATAGAGGATCTGTTACTAGTCGTCATATAAAACACAATATTATTCCACGAGGTCAGGAAATATGTGAGTAAGAAGTCTACATGATGACGAGTGTCATATTATTTTAATCATATGCTTTTTTCGGTAAGAAAATAGCTTAAACCGACCTACCTGTTCACCTACCCTAGTAACAAACCAAATACCACAAATCAATGTTATATCCCGCGCAATATGCATTGCAAAAATATTATATTCTGGATACTTTAAAACCACAGATTCATCCGATTTAATTATATGTATAAGTAAAAATAGATGACATGAAGTAACATTTGTTGTATTCAAAGTAGAATGATACTTAGATGATTTCCAGTAAGAGTTAGAAGAAAAACACTACAATAAAACAATTGAGCTTTCTTTTAAATCGTGACGACATATCCGGTAAGATGACGTCATAAATCGTAGTATGTAAATGACGCAATTTCCTGTTTACAAACGTTAAGTACCGTACGTCTATAACATGTTTTTTTCACGAAATCAAGACGAATAACTACGCTTTCCTCTAGAGATTTATATGGGAAATTTACTACTTACTGTTTTTTTAGGTAAATCTTCAATATAAATACAAAAAGATAAGTAAACGTACGATTTGCTACAATATTGCCAAATAAGCAATTATTTTGCCAATAAATATTGTTTTCAAACATGCAGAGTGATATGTTTGTTGACCAAATGAAATATGGCAATGCTATATTACACATTTTGTAATACAGAAAAGTACGTGATGGCTTTTTTAAATCGGAAACAAGTTACAGCATGTGATTAACGTATTTTAATTCAATGTTCACGTGCGACCAACCTTACTAATATTGTTTAAAAATTGTGTACGCATGAAATGCTTTGACAATGTCGATCTTGTGAAGTAGGTTTATTTGTAGCATGTTGGATCGATATAATCATTTATAGGAGAATCCATTCTCAAAATGCGCTTTGAGGAACACGTGCAAGATTATGAATCCTGCTATTATTTCCGGTTGTCAAATCTTGAAAAGTTGACGACGCAGACGTACAACAAGCAGACCAAATACCCCACCGTGATTTTAAGCACTTCGTGGTTAGATGCTCTAGAACGTCCGATTCATTATTGTAACAACATTTCAACTTTTCCAAATACCGCTGGATAAATACGAGTATAAGTAAACTTAAACTTCATAAAATAAACTTGTAAATATTCTAAATAACAGTATGTCCTTTTTATTTCCTAGAAACACGGAGTTATATATCCTTACCAACAACAGCAACAACACTAACGATTAAAAGAAATACGTCTTTAAACATTGTACACTCTTTCTTCACTTTATCAAATACATCTTGCTTATTCTGTCCTTCTGGTTAAACTAACCCTCTGAATTCCTTATATCCATGTTTTAAATGAGGAAGTTACCTTTTAAATCTAAAATGACACGTTTATCAAAGGCGTATCAACACTTCTTACAAGGTAAATACCACGGTAAGGTAAACAAGTAATATTAAGTTAACGTTGGTTGACACAAAACTTCCTGAATCAAGATGTTAGTTTAGCGAGGACAGCTCCAAGAATATTCAACAGCATATGCATTAACTTTTGTGTCGATCCCGTGTGGACAAGCGAGACATATCTGTCACAAAAGCGGTTCTGTGTATGTGCATGCTTTAGTGCGTTCGTCCGTCCGGACTGAACCTTGACCATGCATTATCGGATTTAAAACCACGATGAGGTAGCATGTCGCGCACAAGACCCAGGTCCGTACATCAAAGGTCAAGGTCGAACGTAGAGGTCAACGGTTGAAATGATAACTGTCAATATGGCTGCACCTGGTCCGAGCCGCCTCTTAACAAACTTTATAGGATTTCTTTGAAAATTGACAAGAATCAAGATACGTTGTGTCGCGTACAAGTACCAGGTCTGTCACTCAAAGGCCAAGGTGACACGAAGAGGCTAAACGTTAAAATGAGGACTGCTTATAGGACTCAGGTCCCGACTGATTTTTTTCCGGGCCGTATCTTTACCATGAATTATAGGATTTTCAAGAAACATGAATGTTCACCATGATGAGGTGGCGTAAGGTGCGGAAAACCCATGACTACCTCAAATGTCAAGGTCACGCTTAGAGATCAAAACTTGAAACAATTACTGTTGAAAGGACTGTACCTTCTCAGGGCCTTACTGTTATTTTATTATAGCATTTTTAAGACAGTTTTATTGAAAGTGCTCCTGGTTTCCATATGAGTAATTAAATAACCTTTATTCTTTTTTATTGTAACTCGATATTCGGATGTTTTGTTAAGGAAGAAGTGTTAAAACTTTAATGTTCATAACAACAATATCAAAATAAGATTTTGGAGGCATTGTAAAAGATCTAGGCTAGTTTTCAAGATGTTCGTGTTGGGGTGATAAACACCCGTTTTTCTCCTAGAATATGTAAACAATGAACATAATAACTATCGAAAAATTCTTAACATATCAGACATCTCAAATAATTATTGGAAGAGAAGGTTTCATAAATTATAGCAGTTCTGTTTTGGTTTCAAAACCAAAAAGCAAGACATATAACATGGAAGTTTTATTTTTTCTCAAAAACAGTGAATGCATTGCCATGGCCACGTCATTTGTTCGATAGAAAGTAATGGTTCGGTAGCCCAGTTTCCGGCTCCGTTCTCAGCCAATCAGCGTTCTCGTATCCAATGGTCACATGATCACAACAGCTCGAACGACACCACCAACAGACCACACACGCATCAAATAAGCTTTATCGATAAATGGTGTTTTACCGCCATGGAACGGTCAGTGAAACTCGTTAACACTGGTACAGGAGTCTACTTTGGTTTTAATTAGTTTGTGTTGCCATAACCACGCATATCAATAATCCCAAAATTAAAACATAATTAAAAAATTGTCATATTTTACTATAGTTAAAATGAGGTAAATACCTTGTAAAAAGTAAGTAGAACTTTTAAAAGATATTTTAGTGTTTATATTAAACGAACTGTGATGGAGGCACTGTGTCAGAATATGGCAGCGCACTTACGACAACAACGACGACGACGACACTGACGAAATAAAACAGGACGCTGACAAAAAGAAGATAAATAAAATGAATGCATTGCTCAGATATCCTTTTTAGCACATACATTAGGAAAATAGCTAATATGAAATAAGGCACTGACTTAGACGGGCTCTAGGTATGTTATCAACTGCATAAACTGCTGATGCAGTACATTTTTTCTTAGGTAAACAAGTGTCAAAGGCAAAAATTCTTTTTATATGACATACTATGACTTTGACTACACCAATTAGATTATTAAGGTGCATAACAAGTAAGGTTAAGGCAATGCAAAGCAAATTTAAAATTTTAATGTTTGAAAAAACTCATAATAACAAACACAAGTATATTAATTTACCTAATACTGAATATCATACAAGCATTTACAGTACAAATAAATGATTCCTACTTTAAACTTAAGAAGGTAAACGAAACAGATTGAGTTCACTTAAAACTAATTATTACAGTTATCTGACAATTAACCAGTACTAAATATTTTAATATGTAAAACAGCATTGTGTATATTTTAGTTTTTTAAGGTTCTGCAAATAACCTGGAAAAATGATTTGACCACTTCAGCAGTTTGAAATGATTTTAAATTCCCTGTAGCTGATGTTGTTAGCACCATTCCATCATTGAATATAACGATGTATGCAGAAGGCATGAAAATATTTAATTATTTAAAGTATGAGTCTTTAAACTGAATTATACATCTATAACAGTTTAAAAAAACAAGAGGGCCCTGACGGCCCTGTATCGCTCATCTAATCCAATACAGATCATCAAGAATAACAATATGATCAAGTTCCATGAACATATGGTCATAAATGTGGCCTCTAGAGTGTTAACATGCTTTTCCTATTACTTGACCTGGTGACCTAGTTTTTGACTGCACATGACCCAGATTCGAACTTGGCCTAAAGCTAATCAATATAAACATTCTGACAAAGTATAATGAACATACAGTCATAAATGTGACTTCTAGAGTAGTAACAAGCTTTTCCTATGATTTGACCTAATGACCTAGTTTTTGACCGCACATGACCAAGATCGAACTTGGCCTAGAACTAATCAATATAAACATTCTGACCAACTTTCAGGAAGATACAGTCGTAAATGAGACCTCAGGCCTCAATTTCTCGAAACTTCTTAAGTCCCTTATAACCGGATTAAGCTAAACTCACTATTTTTGGTTTTCAATAATTTGGATAATATTTACTTCTTTAAGAGTTTTTATACGTAAGTCTAGATAGGAATTATCTATATGTTAGTTGAATTAAACCATATTTCATTTATCAAAATTCCATTCAAGTATGTATTTTGAGTAATTGAAATATTAAAAGCTACTTAAGCCTGTTAAGCTTAAGAAGTTTCGAGAAATTGGGGCCTAGAGTATTAACAAGCTTTTCCTTCAATTTGACCAGGTGACCTAGTTTTTAACAACACTTGACCCAGATTCGAACTTGACCTAGAGATTATCAATATTAACATTCTGACCAAGTTTCCTGAAGATACAGTCATAAATGTGACTTCTATAGTGTTAACAAGCTTTTCCTTCAATTTGACCGGGTGACCTAGTTTTTAACCCCAGCTGACCCAATATCGAACTCTTCCAAGATTTTATTTAGAGTAACATTCTGACCAAGTTTCATTAAGATAGTGCCCAAACTGTGACCTCTAGAGTGTTAACAGTCAAATTGTTGACGACGGACGACGACGGACAACTACGAAGGATGACGGACACAGGGCGATCACAATAGCTGACCTTGAGCACTTTGTGCTCAGGTGAGCTAAACACAAGCACATAGATTATTCAACAAAACATTAGTTATTGTTATTGATACATATATATTTTTGTTGTAAACTTGTAATATATGCACAGTAAAGCAATTTAACTGTTCACAACATTATCAGAACAAAAATGTTCTATAATTTTGCTTACATTAGCTCATTCATAAGCTCATTCAGTTTAAAACTACAAAAAGTATATACTTTGCCAATACACTTAATTATTTATAACATTTTAGGCTTTGTTTTAATTTTAACAATGTCACTGTATTTTAGACATAGTAAATTGCCCCCACAGCAAGAGTTTAATGACAAGATGACCGTAATAAACTATGATGTATTGATCTATTGATAGGGGAAAACTCTCCAAGAAAATTGACACATTTCTCTGCAATTGATACATATGCAATTCTTGTCTCTTAATTCAATTGTGCATGATGATTACAGTACTGAAGTCATCGATCCAAGATACATAATGCACTCTGGTATAGAGTACTGAAGTGATCGTCCCAAATGCCAACTCTGGTATCCTGGATAAAATGTTACTGGTGAATTCAGTACTGAAGTGATCAAATCCTGATGCCACTCTGGTATCCTGGATAAAACGTTACTGGTGAATCCAACTTACTGAAGAGATCAATCCCAGATGCCACTCTGGTATTCTGGATAAAACCTTACTGGTTAATACGGTATTATATTGATGAATTCCGATCTGAAACAGATTAACACCTATTTTAAACTCAGAATATACTAAACAAGGGTCAATTTGTTTACATTGACGCAGATGAAGAGACTATCACACTAACAAATGAATTCACCGTTGTTAAAAATATGTAAATATGGCCTAATACCACAGTTATTCTAACTATATGTTTCATATATAGACACTAACCAAGCTTACAATGTATCTCTTCAAAACAGTATTTTCATATATTATATTTTGCGCGAAAAAAGACTTCAAAACTTCTATATTACAATTTCAGGCTGTATGCAACACACTGAAAGTTTGGCTATGATATATTAAACACTTTTAGAATGAGTATAAGCACCTTTGGTGTTTTCATAAAAAGCACAAATAGCCATTTCCATCAATCGGTAAGCCGCAAACTTTTAAAGAGCCATTATTTCCCCATGCATTGGATTAATCTGACCAAGTAAAGTTTATATATATATAAAACCATAAAAATGGCCTGCCTACTCTTTTAAGATTTTTTCAAAGCAAAATAAGATTTTTCCACTTTATCAGCTTAGCGTTTATATAAAAAATGGCATAGAGCCAAACTGAAATGCTTCCAGGGACAAATGGCGCAGCAAAGGAAATGGCAAAAAAGCACCAAAACTGAAATATTCATGACAACTGCTAGTGGTTTCATGTATGAGATGGCTACATGATGTAGAAAATGCAGTGATAGCATAATTATGCTAAGTTTTAAAAAAAATGCTTAAAAGTATCTGTTTTGAAGGCTAGATTTGCCTTAAAATTAAGATAACAGCTCTTAACCAGTGTCTATAAGTTGCTTATTTACACCTGATTTGTATAAATCTCACTCTTTTGAATCATTTACACATCAACAAGTACTAAAAAGTTAACTTACATCTTCATTCTGAAATATTAGATTCAGAGCTGCAACTCCTGGATCTAGATTGCAGGACCACTGCCATGGGCGAAAAGCCGCAGCAAACTGGAGCTTATTGGCACATCATATTCTGCAAGCAAGACACAAAATCAATGTTTGACACAGAATAAGACTATCTTCTTCTACTGGTTAAGTATGAAAAATGCCTGTAAATACTCATTTGAGACATACATAACCTTTTATGGAATTATGCTCCAGTCAATTGTAAACACCACCCAAGCCCGGGAAATAGCGGGGACTTTGACTTTCAGTCCAGCCAACCCAGGGTAAAATCCCCGCCCTGCGGGGAAGAAATGATGTTAAAATACCCACCAAATGCCCCTGCACTGCTATAAATTGCACCAAGACAAAACCACCGCATTCACCCGGCACTGCAGGGACACCTGAATGGTAAAAACATAGCCCTTTTCCCCGGCTATCCCCGGTTTACCACTGGACCTGAAGGGTCCAAGGTTACATTTGACTGGTGCATTAATGCGATAAATGTGCAGAAAAGTTCATTAATTCCAAAAACATTATGACAAAAAATATTAAATATATAATCTTTTGGACGATTTGCAATAACTTTTTTACAACAACTCAAAGGTTAATCTTTACTAATCGAGTACCCAGATGCATTTTGAAAGCCTTTAAACCAGACTTTCTTAGAAATCTTTCTTACTTGCAGACAATAATACTTTCTAAAAAATCCTTGCCAAGAACGGGTATGGAATTCAATCACTAGACTATGTTTTGATCAGCATTGGTTCTTGTCCTTGAAAATACCTTTGTGGCTTCAGCAACCAGGATGGCTATATTAAATAAACAATAAATTAGTGTTTTAATTTATTAAAGCTGCACTCTCACAGATTGATCGTTTTGATAAAATTTTATGAAACAATTGTACCGAGATTCGCTACTGAAAATAATCTTTTTGGTGCCAATCTGGTGTACCCTTTAAAGCATTTTGAGTGTATTTGGGGTTTTTCTTTAATGCATAAAGGGAAAAGGTACTTATCTCAATCCCCCTGCTCACTTTTTATTGCTTTTGCCATCAGAGATGTAAATTTTTTCAATGTATTAACTTCAAGTAAATGAATATATTCATGAATGATTTACAGTATGAATGAATGAAAAGTAGCAATATTTCTTCAGATAGGGATCTCATTGTGTTGCTGTGATTGTTTAAGTAGATGTTTTTCATGTTCATAAGCTTAAAATCATATGCACACTAAATGAAACATACTTCTGCATCATGTGTAGTAAGTTGTGATACTTGTTTGCAATTAATGCAATGTTTGCTTAAAAGAGCGAACAAAATGTGCGAATAGATGCACAATACAGCCCAAAGACCAATGATATTATCTCAACGCCGCAACAAAAACGGCATGAAAGAAATAATTCAATTCGGAAAGAAACAGTTCATCAATGAGCTATTGAAATAAACACTGAATTTATTTCAGGGAAACCTTGACAAAAGTCTGGTTTATTTCCAAACTTATTGCCTCCAGTAATACATAACACGGCAATACCTGCATTGCTGAAAATCTGTCCACAGCAGTAATGTCAAAAGCCAGGTGGCATGGATGCATTCTGAAATACAAAAAAATCTGTTATTTGTGCTAATCTTACATATCCCATTTACAATTGATTTACACTGAAATCTAAACTATAGTAACACAACTTCTTTATGACCAAACATATTGCTATTGAGCATTATTACACTGTATGTACATGACTTTTTTATTTTGTACGTCATGGTTCTTTGCCCTAATTTATGGAAATATTTAATAACAGGTTCAAGCTTTTTAAGTCCGTTACGCTTAAAGATTTATCGAGAAGCTGGGGTCTTATGCACCAGTCAATAAAACCTCCCCCTCCCCCAGGTCAGGGGTTATACAGGGGATAGACGGGGAAATGGGCCGTGTGTTTACCTTTCAGGTGGCCCGCACTGCCGGGTGAATGCGGTGGTTTTGTCCTCGCATTAAATATAGCTGGGAATGGGCCTTACCTAGGGTCCCTGGGGTGCAGGGGCACTTGGCGGGGACCTTACCATCTGTTCGTCCCCACAGGGCGGGGATTTTAGCCAGGGTTGGCTGGACCAAATGTCAAAGTCCCCACCATTCCCCGGACCTGGGGGTGGGGGTGGTACAATTGACTGGTGCATTATCGCATGCAGATTTGAGTGAATCGCAGAGTGTTTACAGTATTTACTGTCAACAACACAAACTTCTTAAGGCATCTCATGTAGCCTTTTTTACTTATTAACAAGCAGAAATTTTGACACAATGGCAGTTTTATAACAAACTTGACCATGAAATTGAGTGTGAGCAAGCCAGTACAGTTTGACTAACCATTTGGGTGAAAAATTACTAAACGGCGATGTAAATTGATAAAAATGAAGTTGCACCTAATTTTTAAGGTGCAGGTCTAAGAAAAGGCATGACGGTCTAAATATAGAGGTGCAGTTTTATATTAAAGATGTGCACCTCCATCTTAAATTTAGAGGTGCAGTTGTATTTATGTAAGAGGTGCACCTCCATTTTAAAGTTTTAAAATATATATAGAACAGAACGTATGAATAAAGAATTCCACAGCTTGATAACATACAGGTGCACCTGTAAAGTAAGTGTATTTTAATAACATTGATGATTCTCTCACAAAGCCATGTTGTTTCATTGTAAGGGTATGGCAACTCTCACTCAGTCATGGGGGTTGTTTGGCAGGATAGTTCGCCTTCTCCACACCCTGGACTGACTATTTAGTTACAATATTTCACACGATCTGTGGCCCACAGCAAAACCATCAACCCGCATTTGCCGATTTGTCTTTCAATCACAATCTTGCACTCTTATGGTGTCAGCCTTCCTCTCAACATATTCAGTCACAATCTCTCATTTCCCATAGTGTTGCTTGGCACGAGGGGTCACTCGGCACTATTTATTTGCAATCTTTCACACAATCTGTGGATCAAAGCAAAACCATTCATCTTTACAGTCACAATAGCTCACAAAGCCATGGTGTTGGACCGCAACCTTCCATTTATCTTTTTAGTCGTAATCTTGCGCTCCGCCATGGTATATTTTGGCAGGAGGGGAAACCCCTCCCGCACCCACCCCTTACAACTACTTAATTTAATAACATCGGTCACAAAAAAGTGGTGTTGCATTTCAGTTTCCTGGTATTTGGACTGCAGTTGTGGCCAGTCGAGCTATCTGATTGGGACGATTCGGTCCCTTGGGTGATCTCTTGGTCTGAGAATTATAAAAAAATGTGTTTGTCACTGTGTACTCTATGATACATATAATAAACAAATAATCCACTTCTGGTCGTATATTTTTACATATAAAATATTTTAATATTACATACAATCTTTAACATTCACATGGTGTCGGACCGCAACCGTCTATTGATCTTTTCAGTCATAATCTTGCACTCCGTCATGGTTTCACTTGGCAGGAGGGGATACCACTCCCGCACCCTCCCCGCCCAACTTCTTAATTTACACAAAAGTGGTGTTGCATGGCACAAGAGTTCACCTGTCACACAATTCCTGTATATCTTTTTAGTTTTAATCTCTCAACCAGCGTGTTGGTAATTGAAAGGTGTTCCCATCCTTTGATCTCAGTCAAAACATCTCACTCATCCATTGTTGAGGTTCACAGACGGTACACCCCATCCATCTTTTCAGTGACAATATCTCGCTCAGCCATAGCGATTTGTGAACTGGTCAACCGCATGCCATAAGTTTATGAAATTGATATCTTCATTGTATGATTTAATGAAAGTGAAAAGAGTTTTTAAAAAATAATCATACTGTACCTGGCTGACGTGACAAGCTCTGCTATGTGTACCGGTATAATCCATGATCGTAATTAAATCGGTAATCCAACAGGAATTAATTCTTCGCAATTTCTATCCGATCAACAACTGTAGATAGTATCGATATTGTAAAGCCTAAAATGACAACTACTAACTGTCAAGTGTGACCTTCGTATAGAATGGTAAACAATGCGTATGAATATCTTTAATAAACAAGTGAAAACAAAGAATATATCTCAGACAATCTATAGAAATATGTTTTATTTGTCTTTTTGAGTTTATCAAAAGTATTCATAGTAATTGTTTATACGCGTATTTTAAAATTTCATGGGCCTGTTTTCTTCCGTGTCGTCACGCTCTGATGACGTTGGTGTCTGGCATGCACGCGCTCAATTTAGTTTATGAACAGAAAAATACTGGTTCCATCACCTTTACGTCTTTTTTCAGGCTGATAGTATGTGCAACCTTTGAACGAAAGAAGTGCTATGTGTGACCGTAATAGGGCTCTGCCGAGCTTCGCTCGGTTTAGAGCCCGTATTAAAACAGGGAAGCAAAAAAGAAAATGCACGTTTACGAAAGTTAAATCAAACACAAACTGTAAAGCATTGTTCTTTAAAATTATTATATATTCTTAAAATGCATACTCAAAAGATGATTGATCGGGTTTATTCAACTACAGAGGTTCTTTACACAAAACGTTTATAATGAAACGTATATGGCCCACTGTGCATATTATGTGCTGTAAAAGAAGCTATTGATAACGCCAAATCGAGCGACAAGGCAAGTTTGAAGCGATGCTTAATACAGTAATATATCAGGATAACCTTAAAAAAGTTTCCCATCGGTTACAATATAGTGATATCGTACACATTGCTTCCTCAAAAAGCGTTTGTTGTCTTTTTAGTCACGGCTATAGATAAAACAGTTGTTCGCTTAATGACATTTTTTAGTTGAATAGCAGAGAATAAATTAAACATTGATAATAAAGTTTAATTTAATCGCATCGCGCGATTTTGGGCCTATGGGTATACCTTTGCTTTTATTAATTTATTGGTAATTTGAACTTAATGACATTTCAGAAAGTAATACTGAAAATTTCACGATGATATTATTTATATTGCGTAAGAAACGTGTTGACAAGGGCGAGCATGTATTGCGCATTTGGATATTGAATTTGACGTAACGCACGTGACGCCATTACGAAAGTCCATTAGATAAATGACGTGCAGTATTAACGTATCAATATTACAACTACCTTATAATTTCAGTTGTTTCCTTTACACGGACTTTTATAAAACATAAATTAAGCAAAACAATGATAATTCATTTTGTTTGTTTCATCCATTGTACGGCCAAGTAAAAAAAATACCTCTGTTTCCGGTAACATGGCGAAAAAAATATTCTGTTGCATCAGATCAATTATATTATATCTAAGCGTTTCATAATTCACAAAAAGTCAGAAAAAAACAGCATTGTGTAATGTCTGAAATAATTTCCTTACCTTCGACTACCGTATTTTCCCGTTAATTTTGTCCATGAAATCTGGTGTTTTTGTATACGATACTCGTTTATAACAAGACGCTTGAAGAAAATCGCCGATTTTCTTGTCAACTGTGAGCTCTCTTATGTGGAGGTAGGTTAGTAAACGCCGTTATGGATTTATTTAAAGTATCTTATTTTCGTACAATCAAAGTTCCATTCATATTTGTAGTGCTTTCAAACATTTCGGTCATTGTTTTAAGATTCCCAGACGACGATTATTGATTCATTCGGAACTCCTCAACCATTTTTAACGAAAACAACCTCGGATGTATTTGGACGGTTTACAGACTCAAAAAGTGGTTCGTTCAAGTCTGCTGCAAGTAGATTGCAAAGCAATTTTATTTTGCAGTTAAACTTTATGACTTTACTCTTGGGAATCTTAATTATGTTTGCAATGATACACTTCACTTACAATCAATTTAAACTTAGATCAATAAATACAACTCTAAAACACTACATTAATTTTGATTAATGATATAATTCAAAAATTTACGAACTACTTCAACTGGTGTACCGTCATACATCCGAGGTTGTTTTCGATAAAATATCGCCGAGGAGCTCCGAATGTTATTTATTATTATTATTTTAATCGCATGGTATTTTCTTACCAGCCTAGACGAACTCCTGGCAATCAAATGGGATTATAAGCTATCCGACTGATTGCATTTACGGATTCCATCACCCGTAAAGACATCCATTTTGATGTTAACTTCTTAGCCAAAGAGTCTTCAAAAGAGATATACGCTATAATAGATTACTTACGGATATCTGAAGAGACCGTCACCGTTCCAAAAGTGGAGATCGAATCTCTTTTCAGTAGTTGATGTTTTCCAGTCAACTAATATATCCCTCTGGAGGGACATCCTAACGCTTATTGGACATAAAGTGATTCCGTATTCGGATTGAAGGTTTTTAGTGAAACTGAGCTGAGAAAGGATGTACCTTGAAGACTCAGGGAGGATTAAAAAGAACGTGTTTCCATGGTCTTGACAATTATCAATAATAAAACAAAACTAGCGGTGGTGCAAACGTAATATTCTGGCCATATACGTTTATTGACAACTCTGTCTTAAGTGTGAATAACGTGTAGTGCCTGTTATCTACTAATGGCGCTCCCTTGCAAGGGCCCCGATTGATTTCACTTCCTGTCAAAAGGCTCGCCTTTAAATCGCTAATGCCAATAATTTCGGTACCGAATTGGCTAAACTGTAACCAATCAGGTAGTATAGTTTGCAAATATTTAAGAAAGACCTTGTGAATGAAAATGATTTCATTATTTCAACGATATCTCTTGGTGTAATGTCAAACCTCCAACAATCAGATGTTCGTTCGTTTCCGATTGTAATGCCATCTTTTATCTGGTAGTTCATGGATCCAGATATTATTTTAAATTCTTCCTCGTCGAATTGTACTTCAATTCCACTAATAGATATCGGCAGAGCAAGTGCATTGACCTCTACAAATGTTATCCCAAAAGTGTAAACAATATTTCTATTTGCGAGGAGTCGATACCAGTTAGCTATAGACGACAAATATATATTTAAAGAGTTTCTTCCCCCACAACTTGAAAGCGGAATGGTGTAGCATCCTTTTGGAAGCAGTTTCGAAACAAGGCCATGTCTTGAAAAGAATCCTGGACGTTTTTCATTAGCACCTGTAAAACATAAGAAAAGTAATGAAAAAGAACGAGTTCGAACGATCGCTAACATATTTTTTTAATGCTTTCCGATAATATTTATAAGGTTAAGATGCACGCAGCAAAAGTAAATATACCAATCCGAAAATGCCCTTGTACTATATTGCTAACTAACTATTTTCTTTCCCCCCCTAAATTGCTAGTTATCTGAGCATAATAACCCGTCGGACAATAATGTAGAATTTCCAGAGCATGCACAGTGAAACGACCAAAATGTGTTTATGCATTGCTCCTCACATCCCTCATTTAAAACCCCACCACACTCGTCGACGTCTGTTTTAAAAGAACAATGTAAATAACAGGGGCAAAATGCCAGCAGCAAGAAGATCAATAGTTTGTTTCATGACAATGATATAACAACTAGTCAATGATTTATAAAAGCAATACAATTCGATTATATCTTTGGCTTTTATACTACTTCATTCCATACACAAAATTGGTTCAAATATCGTTTTTTTAATGCCATGCTGCTCTATGAATCTATTGATACAACTTAACGAAACGTTTTTAGGAAAGGGTTCCACATTAGCCGTTGGTTTTCTCCTCCATCCTTTACTTGTATGTGTACTGTTGTATATATATAAAATAAAACAAAATAAATACTGTTAAAACCAACGCTTAATATCATTCTTGCCTTATGCAATTATAAACCGTTTGTACTAAAGGTGAAATAGATGAATGTTTTGATTAATATTTTTAATTTGCACTCACTTGATTCACAGTGTTTCCCCGTGAAACCGGTAGCACATATGCACGTGTAGGAATCAATGTTATCGATACACGATCCACAGTGTGTGCACATTACTCCTTTACCATCGTCGATGTCTTGAATAAAGCATAATGGCACCTGATATGTATATGACTGGTAAATTAAAGGCCCATAAGCTCAAATTAAGGTGAATAAATCAAAATATGCAAAACAAGTACATATATGTTAAGTAAGTGTAGCAACGGTAGACATACAACGGAAACAGACGGGTGGGCTAAGGAATGTGGACAGTAGAAGAACCACATGTGTTAACATTTAGGAAAAAGGTAAAATAAATCGTTCCACCAAAAGCTGTTGTTTCGAAACACGCTTTAATGCGGGTAGCTGGTCGCAGATATGTTTTTATATGATACACATATGCTTTGAACAAGTGAAGAAGAAGTGGTGGTAACCTCAATTAACTCCATGTCGGCAATGAGGCTTATGGCAAAATAGTGACGAAATATTGTTTATTATACTAACACAGTACAGTGCATAATCAGCATTATAAATGTTAACTAATGATTTTATTCGTGTTGCGATTTAACGACGGGAAAAAATGGTAAAGGATTAATTAAGTGAATGTTTTTCGTTGAGTTGTTGAACAATAAGGTATGTTTTATCCTTATGAACTCGTCGTTTGAAGTGAGTTTACTGAAATCTAATCAGGAACAAACTCGAAAGATATGGTAATTTGAATTAAATTAAAACTGAATCTAAAGATTGTATGAGCTTATATCGCAAGCTCGAGATGAAGGTTAGCTGGGGTGAGAGGATTAAATATGTCGTAAAATACGATAAGTTTATGTATTCGACTTCCTTCCTTTAAAGGTCCAAGTCCTGATTAATACTGTAAATGGAAAATAAATTCTTTGTCTACTTGCGTTAGACTGTTCCAATTAAAGTCTGCAAATTTTAGCACCGACCTAACTGTATAAATAGTGTTTATATTTCACTTGATTTACAATACAGTATGGCAAAGATCACATGCCAGTCCTTGGATTGAATATGTGCGTGCTTTTATAAACAATTAACTGACACTTTTGGTTTATATTATGTGGAAAAATATTATTTACTAGAAGAAGAATGTTAGACAGATAGTAGTGAAATATAAGTACTTATTGTATCTTGAGAATAAAGCCATTGTGGTTTTGATGTGATTTTCAAACCATTAAAGCAACCTAACCATCTAATCCCCGTCAAGTTAGATAATGTCTTTATTTTTATTGAGATACAGATATACTTGTACAGATAATACCGCAGAGGCAATTTTATCAACGCCAGTGATGCAGTAAATATAAACTCGTGTATATTTTTTCTTCCGGGTTTTTTTGTATCATAGGAACACAAATATTTACTTTGGTTAACTGAAAAAACCCTGATAACAACCGTTCAAATTCAGCAATGTATCACTTCGAAAGATTTTCCTTGATATCAAGTATGTACAAACTATTTTTCGAGGAGGTTCAAGAAATAATCAAATCAATATTTATCAAGTTAAAAGTACTCAATTAATACGTTTTCATGAAAACTTCCCTCTTACGATACAGCGAGTATATTAGTTGTGGTTTGGTTTTGCTTGTCATTGAAGAGTACAGCGGTCTTAACTAGGGAAGCATAGGAAAACAACACGGACTACTCATACATCATAATATCTCTATCATTATCTATATATTTTAAAGTGTAAATATATGTATTCATACGCTCTCAAAATGAACATATCATTAGAAATTTATAATGCACACTCACTGTTACAGGAATATCCATTTGCAGCCAGCTCAAATCCTTCGTTGCACAGACAGGTATAGCTACCTACGGTGTTGTGGCACACATCAGAACACCCAAAAACGCCCAGGACCTCTATTACCGGAGCATCTTATAGAAGTTTTCAATAACATTTAACTGTAGCATGGTGCAAATATGTAATGCTTATTTAGTGACATTTCAAGAAAAGTGTGGTAACTGATGTTGGAAAACCTCGTGGTCCAATCATATGCATCTTCATTAAACTACTATAATTCAAGTTATTCCTTTAAGGATAACTTTCGTTATTGGTATCTTTGTAATGCATTTAATTAATGGTGCTCTATAACCATATCGCGAGCAAATGCATGGCATAACTTATTATAGTGATCTGATTGGCCTCAGTGCGCGCCCTCTACAAAGCACATGGTTATGCAGGCCTCTTTGCACCGACCATCGTATGAGAAAGGTCAGCCTTTTGCAGCTCTATTATTTCTTGGGTTTAACATATATAATTATGATACGATGAAACCATGTTATTATGCCAGTGATCTGCGTACTAAAGCATACTGGTTGGCGACCTATTATTCGCCCGTACCACTTTTTCGCCCACCCAGTTAAAACCAGTCAAAACGAAATATTTTACACAAATCAGTCTGGCGTTTCATTGCTGCATCATTTATGACAGATATCAGCTGTTTTTTACGTAAGAATGTAAGTAGTAAGTGGACTTCGACCCAAATAAACATTGTTTACAATTCTGACCTTGTAAGTTGCATACAGGGATGACGTCATCACGCGTGCGCTCATTTGCATGAGGCCCTGTAAGGATTTTTTTTTTTAATTTTCATTATTCCTTGCAATATCAGACGATATAATGGATCTGTCATTATAAAGTATATAACCGGTGTTAAAGTATACAAATACCATAAATTGCTGTATTTTACGTTCAATTTTCGAAAAAGCAAATGGTTAACTGAAAACGGTGAAGTAATCGCCGAATTTTTCGTATAAGGGAAGCATCTCAAATTTGAATTAATCATTTCATCCTTGAACGGACATGCGTTGTCACTCTTCGGAAGTCTATAAATAAGCTTACCGAGTAGGTGTTGTATTATTTTAAACATACATAAACAGTATGTAATAGTTAACATATTATATTTATTGATCAAAGAAACGTATTTTAGTAGAAGAACTTATTGGGTAGACAGTACTTTGTCGATATTAGGTATCCATAAGTATATGTTCGTTACTATATTATCTATCGTTTTAACGAGTTGAACAGGATCCTGGGCCGATATCTGAAGAAGGGAGTGGTTCAAAATATTCGCAGTATAAGAAATAAATTATAATACATTAATGCATTAATGAACAAAAACGAGATTAATATACATGTATCATGTTTTACTGAAACCCAGCTTTCAAATGAAGTTTTAGACTAAACTGAAAAAAAAACTTGATAACTTCAACACTTTCTCTGGTGGGATAACATTTCGGGACATATTTGAAACTAGCCTAGAAAGAGCCCTTTAAATTTCCTCACGATTAGTAATAGTCGGTACTTTGAATGAAATGTCTTAACTAGATATAATAAAATCACTTTGACAATATCGACAATATATCTCAAATTATTTATTATTTACTGATAAAGATAAGCCCTTAATGAATATTTGGCATAATTTAACAATTGACAAAATTAAATGAAGTGGGGTTACCTCCGTTCGAATTATGGTCTGCTGAAACTGTTAGCAATTCCAAAATAACAGAACCAGATATAACCGATATGTACTCAGTAATCTAGATGTAAAAATGCAGCTGAACGAGATTGAAATAAGCCACTTAATACGAATTCAAGACAAATCAACAGCATCCAACTACAGATCAAGATCATTAATATGCTGTTTTAGAACAGACAGTACTCAAGAATATTTGTAACCATTTAGTAAGAAACAAACCTATTTTTAAAATCAATCGGAATTTCTTCCTTGGCATTTTATCATGTACCAACTTATAGACATATATCATCAACTACGTACATTATATTGCGTGTTGCAAATTACTTACTGTGACGCCAGCTTCATATATTTATACTATAACCATGATTGAATTATTTTACTTTAAAGTGCCTTGTATTGAAACACTTTTGTGCAAGAAACAAACACAATAATAATCATGCAAAAAAACAGATTTGAAATCAATAAAATACTATTTGTTTTAACTACATATATATACAATGGTAATTATTAAGGCCGAAACGCTTCAAGACTTGTATTGTCACTATATACGCTATGCAAGGTTTGTCGTGCTATGCTATGTCAACAACCAATGTACGCTATATTTGTATAAGTAATAAATCATATTGCTGCAAATCTATCGCGTCGCCATGAAAACGCCAACCAAATTATTGGCTGGTTGCACCATCAGTAAAACTTTTCTGAGACTTCATTAGCAGGGCCTTAGCTCTGCAATATATGATGAAGATGGGTATAAAGCAGAAATGCTAAATTCAGTATGCAATGCTATGTTTGCATGCCGGAAAGCTTCAAGACTTGAATTGTCATTATATACGCTATGCTAGGTTTGTCATGCTATGCTATGCAACTACAACCACTATATGCTATATTTGTATATGTAATAAAACATATTGCTGCAAATCTATCGCGTCGCCATGAAAACGCCAACCAAATTATTGGCAGGTGACACATTCAGTAAAAAATTCTGAGGCTACTTTGGCCCGGCCTTAGCTCTTTGCAATATACGTTGAAGATGGGTTTAAAACAGAAATGCGAAATTCAGTACGCTATGCTATGTTTGCCGTGCTATGCTATGCAACAACAACCACTATTCGCTATATTTGTATATGTAATAAATCATATTGCTGCAAATATATCGCGTCGCCATGAAAACGCCAACCAAATTATTGGCAGGTGACACATTTACTAAAAAATTGCTAAGGCTACTTTAGCAAGGCCTTAGCTCTTTGTAATATATGATGAAGTTGGGGGGGAAACAGAAATGCGAAATTCAGTATGCTATGCTATGTTTGCCGTGCTATGCTGTGCAACAACAACCACTATTCGCTATACTTGTATATGTTATAAATCGTATTACTGCAAATCTATCGCGTCGCCATGAAAACGCCAACTAAATTATTGGCAGGTGACACATTTACTAAAAATTTCGAAGGCTACTTTGGTCCGGCCTTAGCTCTTTGCAATATATGATGAAGATGGGTGTAAAACAGAAATGCGAAATACAGTACGCTATGCCATGTTTGCAATGCTATGTATGGCAACAACACCCATTGAACGCTACATTTGTAATAATATTACTGCGTATATATCGCTTTACCATGAAAACACCAACCACATTATTGGCAGGTGAAACATTTAGTAAAACTTCCTGAGGCTACATTGGTCCGGCCCTTGCTCACGAATTGCAATGTATGATAACGATTGGCACAAAACAGAAATGCGAAATTCAGCCTTTAAATCTTACAAAATGCTTCATAACGTAAATTAGATTCATATATGCAATGTTTGCCAATTGCTATGCTATGTCTTGGAAAAGCCGTCATAAAGTCATTTTATTATGTGCATAACACATTGTTTGGCGCATTTGATAACTGCAAGTTCTTTTTTTGTAACATTTCCGTTTATATCACAGCTACCTTACAAAAAATGACATTTGTGCGGCACAATATGTTAACATTAAGATATTGCGATTTAAACACTTGTGTTTTGTGCAAAAAGTAGGCTTTCATCTCAAAAACACTTCTTTCTCATTTCAGCATGTATTTCAAACTTAAAGTTGTAAAACATAAAGTACATCCTATGCATAGGTAGAATAGTCATAGATTTATTTAACACTGCATCCTAAAGAAATCTAAGGCAATTTTGTTTTATTTCTCATTTTTCTTGCTACTAAGATCTACAGAAAATTTCTATACATTTCATTTCAGGAAACTCCACAAAAATCTGTTTCAAATTGACATGACGGAATACCAGATAATTATCTAAGTTAAAGGACTTTAAGATTTTTTATAATAATAGTTTTAATACAAATTTGATTGCAAGAGGTTTACATTCTAGTGAAGAAGATCATTCTTGTCTCACTTGGACTTTCTCACTAAGATAATTGTAAGTCTTCTTTCAACTTAGTTTAATTCATTACAAGTCAAACTGGAAACGTCTTATTTTACAGAGTGTATTTACCTGTACAGTGTTTTCCATCTTCGTGCTTGATGAATCCCGGACGGCAGGAACATTTGAAGGACCCAGGGATGTTCTCACAATTCTGTTCACAGCCGCCATTAGATGCATGGCATTCATCAACATCTGTTACATTAATTTCAACTCAATCCATTCATATTGCCTTCGAAATGTATAACATGTTTCTAGATATTTTAAGATATTTTTTTTAATTTAATTATTATATAACAAAGTGTTAATCATACATACGTTTAGTTTATAGAAAACACAATGGTAGAATCTGATACATATGCCACGTTGTTGTAACTCTTATGCAGTATAGTAACCTGATTTGAGGTATTATATATTTATACAAATGAGACCATATCAATGCTTACCCAAACACGAGACTTTATCTGTTTGCAAAGCATACCCAGGATTACATTCACAGTGGTAGGAGCCTATCGTGTTTATGCAACTTTGGCTACAGATGGATCTCGAAACGCATTCATTAAGGTCTGCAATTATTGATACAATGTTCTTTGCTTTGCAATCACACGATGAGTATAGGTACATGTGCATACGTGCATTCATATATGCAGTACATGCAATAAACATAAGGGTGGTGGTGTAAGGGGGGTAAATTATAACACCTAACTGTTATCAAAACAATTCAACTAAACAAGCAGTTATATAGTTATACAATCCCTACCTCGTAAATATGAGGTAAGTATTGCTTATTACATTGGTAGGGGTCAACTTACGTATAAAGTATTTGGCACTCCAAAGGGACATACTTCCGTGTTTCAGACATAATACTTACCTCTACATGTCTTTCCATCCGTATTAAGAAGATAACCAGTTGTGCAACCGCATTTGTACGATTCGTAAGTGTTTATGCAAACTTGGGAGCAATCCGAACTTCCTTCTCTACATTAATCCCTGTCAGCTAAATTTTATTTAAACATTTACGTTCAGCAAAACATAAAATGGGCTCTGGTGTTTGAAATCGCATTTCTCCGTTGATATAGTACCTGACATCTTCATCAGATCATTTTGATTTTGATGCCTTGTTTGATTAAAGAAAGACTGATAATATTTAAAGTGATAGTAAATGTATAAGAATACTTTAGAAGCCTGATGGGCTTATTCGGAATATGGAAGCTTTAAGGACATACACCTGATCACGGGAAGGTTCACTACAAAAACAAGAGTGAGATGCGCGTTTAGATAAACAGTTTAAGAGCTGTAATATGCTATGCAGAAATAGCCGTGGAAGGGCTGCCAAACGGTAGGTAAGTGCCAAAACGGTAGCCACTTTTGGCAATCAAACAAATAAACACAATTGCAATAACTGGTTGGTTTCAACCATCGCAGTAAATTGTACAGGACGCGTCGTACATCGTCGAATAACCGTAGTTCCATTGTGAATCGTCGGGACCGGCTTACTGTAGTAGGATTTCGCATCAAAATTTCGTCTACACCGTAGAAACAACATAGATGATTTCATGTAACCGTGTAGCATCCGTAACAATACTTACTTCATTCATAAAATGTTGTTGTGACGAAGAATCAGCGGAAGATCACAAATACGTATGGTGGTAGTGTGTAAGCTTATTTATTATCGCACTAGGACCTTGTCCATTTTTCGAGTGCTCCGATAAGATTGTTAGTCATTTTCTAGGTTGTTTTAGCATGTATACACTGTTACACTTGTATTAAACCCTGGCCGAGTGTGACTAAAATCAATAGTATGAGCAAGCTCTTACTTTCACGATCTCCATCCTGTTGTTTAATGACTACTATATAAGAGGCTTGTATCACGATCGATGGTGGTTCCAATTCCATCTTTATGTTTGTTGTAAACACGAATACTAGAGAATACCTCACGACGATAGTACGCAAACCATCAATATAAGTACTAGGAAAATTCCTCACGATTACTTAAAATTACAATCCTCAATTCAGCATCATAATAATTAATTATTTCATCGCAAAATGGTCCTGTCCATTTGTAATTAATCTGAATAATATCAATGTAACGATTAGTGATGTTCCGATGATCGATTATAATTGATAATTGATTAGTTGGTTCTAAAATTGGCAACAATCGATCGATAAGCGATCATCTATTCAACCGGCGATTTGTTTTTCTTATTCCTTCTCAATTTTCTCCTTTGAGTTCATTCATGCATTCCGAAGTGTTCAGTTATGGCCAATATGGCCGAAAGCAACAAAAACACTAAATAACTTCAAACATACGATTAACATAAGCATTGTTAAGGAGTACGAGTACAAGAATAAAACTACAATTACGGTATTGTACTATCGATAACCGGTTACTTTAGTAGAACCGATTATCCGCAGTCAAATTGGAACCGATTCCTAAGACTAGTCACGATCAACCACGATCATCCACGATTACCAACGAAAGTCAAGAATGCCAAGAGGCAATACTCGTGAGAAAACGAGATATTCTGTCCGCTTTGACGATTTAAGCTCCAAATTCCCTTGACCATACGTATTAAATCGTCATGTTATAAATGTCGCAATCTACCAAACTTTTCCACGATAACGCACGTCTACGTGAGAGTCTGCTTCTCACCATTAAGCAAATCGTGGTCAAGTACATGTCAAAGTCAGAGATCAATCCGTATGATTGAACACGTAACCTTTCCAAAGTTTGTCGCTTAATGTGCAATAAGATAGAGATTTTTCTGGTAAAAAGAGTTAGTTTAGTTCTGTTGAACTGCCATTAAATGTTCTTGTGTGTGGTTGAGTGCAGCAATATCAAACTAATCCAAAAGTTAACTTAACAACACAAGACACCTGTCACCGTCAATATCACTTCCAGGCATGGCAAACTTATGCTAATGCGAAAATAATGCCTTTGTTAGTATCATAAAAATGCAAGTGTAATGCCGATGCGAGTGTAATGACAATGCGGGTGAAATGCCAATTTTATAATTATGTCATGGCGAATGAAAGAAAATACGAGTATAATGTAAGTGTTATGATAATGCGAGAGTAACGCATTACAAGTGTCATAACAAAAGAAGTGTAAAGCCAATGCGAAAACAATGTCATAAAGAGCATAATGCCAATGCGAGAGTATTGTCATTGCAAGTATAATGCCAAGGCGTTATGACAACGCATTTGTATTATCCTTGCAAATTGTCATTCGAGTATAATGTCAAGACGGGTGTTATGTCAATGCAAGTGTAATGTCATTGCGAGTATAACGCCAAGGCGTTATGTCAATGCGAGTGTATTGTCATTGCAAGTGTTATGTCAATGCGAGTGTATTGTCATTGCGAGTATAATGCCAAGGCGTTATGTCAATGCAAGTGTTATGTGTATGCAAGTGTTATGTCTATGCAAGTGTATTGTCAATGCAAGTACAATGTCATTGCGAGTTTAAGGTCAATGCAAGTGTTTTGCCAATGCCAGTGTATTGTCATTGCGAGTATAATGCCAAGGTGTTATGTCAATGCAAGTGTTACGTCATTGCGAGTGTAATGTCATTGCGAATATAATGCCAAGGCAGATGTCATGTCAATGCAAGTGTTATGCCAATGCCAGTATAATGCCAAGGTGTTATGTCAATGCAAGTGTTACGTCATTGCGAGTGTAATGTCATTGCGAATATAATGCCAAGGCAGATGTCATGTCAATGCAAGTGTTATGCCAATGCCAGTATAATGTCAAGGTATTATGCCAATGCGAGTGTAATGTCATTGCGAGCGTTATGTCATTACGAGAATAATTTAAAGGTGGGTGTAATGTCAATGCGAGTGTATTGCCATTGCAATTATAATGTCAAGGCGGGTGTTATGTCAATACGAGTGTAATGTCATTGCCAGTATAATGCCAAGGCGTTATGTCAATGCGAGTGTAATGACATTGCCAGTATAATGCAAAGGCGGATGTTATAACAATGTGAGTGTTTTATCATTGCAAATATAATGCCAAGGCGGATGTTATGTCAATGCGAGTGTTTTGTCATTGCGAGCATAATGCCAAGGCGGGTGTTATGTCGGTTCGATTGAAGTGTCATTGCGAGTATGATGTCAAGGCGTTCTGTTAATGCGAGTGCATTGTTACTGCGAGAATAATGCCAAGGTTGGTGTTATGTCAATGCAAGTGTATTGTCATTGCGAGTATAACACCAAGGCGTTATGTCAATGCGAGTGTATTGTCATTGCGAGTGTAATGTCATTGCGAGAATAATGTCAATGCGAGTGTAATGTCATTGCGAGTATAATGTCAAGGTGAGTGTTATGTCAATGCAAGTGTATTGTCATTGGGAATATAACGCCAAGGCGTTATGTCAATGCGAGTGTATTGTCATTGCGAGTGTTATGTCATTGCGAGTATAATGTCAATACGAGTGTAATGTCATTGCGAGTATAATGTCAAGGTGAGTGTTATGTCAATGCAAGTATATTATCATTGCGAATATAACGTCAAGGCGTTATGTCAATGCGAGTGTATTGTCATTGCGAGTGTAATGTCATTGCGAGTATAATGTCAAGGTGAGTGTTATGTCAATGCAAGTGTATTGTCATTGCGAGTATAACGCCAAGGCGTTATGTCAATGCGAGTGTATTGTCATTGCCAGGCGAGTGTAATGTCATTGCGAGTATGATGTCACACATTGACTAACTTTTTTGTTTTGTATCCCTATTGTATCGCAACGAATAGAGTGTAAGTGGGGAACCAACCCGCATACGTAAGCAGCAAGCATCTGTAGTCAGCCTTAACTGAAAAGGCAGTTGCTTGCGTACTGTAACATCCGTCCCATACGTTTAAAGTTAAATGATTATTAACTTTCGATGATATGTGGTGGATCACTGCTTACACCAAGTATTTTACCCGCTGAGCCAAAGTATAACTGTGGTGAATCACTGCTTAACCAGGCCTAGTGCCTGGTGAGCCAAGGTACATGTAGTTTAATAATGATCAGTGATGAATATTCGAAAACGCAAGTCCGTTTCTCAATTAAACGTTATTTATTTAAGTTAATATCAACTCAACAAAGCTAAGTCAATAATTACAATTGCGGACATGTTCGGTGGACAGTTGACGAGTTGATCAATAGTTTAATACAGTTAAGTTCAATGTAATTATAATGATTATTTATAATTATATTAGTTTAAATAATATGCGCGGTTCATTTACTTAATAGATGTGCGCGTTGATTTAATTATAATACGTGTCAAAAGAATATACCTCGCATGTTTGTTTTCAAGATGTTGAAGATAGTTCAAGTTTCAGAAATGTCAACTGTCCCAAGCTCGAACTTGACACTTCTTATATACCCGCAAGATGCTGCAGCAATGCTTCAAGGCTTTTGATTGGTCTGCAGGGCTGCAGCCCACATTTGCAGGTGAAAAGAAGGTGCCAAGGCTCGAGTACAATAAAACAAGTAAATATGAAAAGTCTTGCAAGACAAGCATAATAATATATACATCAAGCGATCGAGAAAGACAAATTGCATCCTATTCGAACACTTAATTAAACAATCTAATTATAATAAAACAAATATCTTAATGCTTCAGAAATAATATTATCATTCATCCGCGAAATAGTGTCATAGCAACAATCGAATCAAATAGTGCGCTTGCAGTATTGTAATTGTAATCTGTAACATGAGCACATTTATATAAAACATCAATAATAAAATTATGCTTGAAACAATTTAACTTTACAATTCATACAGGAAAAGGTTACTCCAATGAATAAATATCTAATAAATATTACTGCGCTGTAACCCAACAGTTAAAATGGCGGACATATCTGTGACAGTCGTGTGTACTTCAAATTTATAAACGGGTTATACAGCTTCGATTCAAGGTATACTTATGGAATTTATATCTGAATTGAAATTGTAATTATCACAATATTCATGTACTACAAGACTTCTGGAATAATCATAAAAGAAATGGAAAAACAGCGATAAGACAACAGAGTGTAAGTAAATTCGGATATCCGGACAATTGTTAAAATATAAAGGGGGTACAACATATTACATTTCCCACACCTTAAAGATATATTATTCTCCTGAATAATGAATTTGAATGAAACTGATTTTAACAATTTAACAAAGATTTGAAATATGGATCTTTTTTAAATGTAATAACTAAAACATTTTTGAAAGTAAAAGAACACTTGAAAATTTACATCTTCTTTCTTCGGAGACGGAGCGGCACATCGGAAATCGCTAGATAGACATCATCATCACGGGAGTCGGGGGCCAGGGACAGGAAAGACTGAACAACGCTCTGCAGGAAATTTAAGGGGCCCTTGATTTTGCCAGAGGCGATGTCCATAATGGCGTTATGATTGGTGTACGCCATCTTCGTAATGGGGTTACGTGTTGAAGGGATAATGGATCCAGGAAGCACAAGGCAGTGGTAGCGGAGAACGAGTTCCTCTCTAGAGAGCAGGGGTTCTTCGGTCCGTTGGATTGTTCGAGAGACTAAAAGGTGTTCAAGTAACATGGTCCTCTGATCGCCAGTCAAAGTTTTCCAGTTGGATGGGGCCCATTCAAACCGGGTCCTAAAGTGATGGATTGTGGTTTTATGGATGTCCAATCACGTTTGTCTGGTGGAAGAAGGGGAATTCGTCCAGTGAAAAGGAGTGACTTTGCACTACTCTCAATAAGTTTTGTGGAAGTCAGTGGAGTTGAGATGTATTCTGGTGGGAAATTGTTTGTGTTGGGAGCATCTGTGGTTTCTTGAAATGTAAAGATGGAGTATTGTGTGTCTGTTGTTGGAGGTACGGAACGTCCCGTGGGGTTAGTGTTGTCGCTCAGGTGGGGAACTGTAACAAGGTGATCTTGCGATGGAGATTGTGTGACGGGAGTGTTGATATCCGAAAAGGGGGAGGTTGCATTGAAGGTTGCGATGCCGAACAGTGATGTTGCTGAAGGTAACAGTGATGGTGATAGTGGTGTGGTGGTTTCGTTCAGATGGTCATTCCAGATGGTGGCTGAGAAAAGCTTTTCTCGTGGTGAAGGTTGAATTGTAGATGGTTTCTACCTGGAAGAGCTGTGGTTTCGGTAATGGATGAGTCAGTGAAACGCTTGTTTGATGTGGGGATGCCGGATGCTGGTGGTTTAGAATGATCATGTGAATCTCCATTCAATGTCACTGTTGTAGCTGATTTCTGGTGTGGTGATCGATTTGGGGGCGTGTTGAGATCTGGTGTGGTGGGCACGTCAACTAGAGGTTCTGAAATGGAGATCGGGGTCGGAGATCGCAGATCGTTCAAGTTGAGTGGCATGGATTCTGTGAGTGATGACATTGGGAGTGCAGCTGAGTTGGATGTCGTTATCGGTTTGAACTGGTGCATCTCAGGATGACTGTAGGTACTACTGCTAGGGGTGGTGTATGTACTGGTGGTGGGGTTGAAAGTGGAAACAGGCTGTGTAGAGGAGATGAGAGATGCAATTCTAGCAGTTTTGAACGAAGGGAGGGTCTGTCGTTCAGTTGTTCGAATGTACTCTTTGCTGATACCAAGAATAATTGAAGTCTGGTCAAGGGCGTCTGGCGTATGTAACCAATTGCCACCAGAAGGTATCGACGGGACTTGGCAAGAGGTCATCATACGGAGAAGACGGGCGTTTAATTTATTATCAGATAAGATGTTAGGGTTGAAATGTGCCTTGCTAAGGTCTTCTCCAACCTGATAGATGACCTCCACGTGGTTGGTGCTCATCAGGACAGAGGTGATTGAGTGCTCAGTGTTTTTTTTCATTTTAGCGCTGGTTTTAAGTGTGACCAATGTCCTTCCCATACTCTGGAGGTGTTGTGGGAAATTGCCATCTTGGAGATAAGGAAGCGCATGAGGATGGCCTCTTCGGACGAGTACTCTGTTGCAGGTTCAATGGAGAGGAAGGTTTTAGGATTGGTGCAGCAGTAGGCGAGATTTGATGTTGCTAGAAGTTTTTGGGGGATGGAGGAATGTTGGTGTGAATGCTGGCCCCGGATGTGCCGTCGAAGATCATGTGGATATTTGAATTCATTAGGAGAGGAACAGCACCAAGGACACATATATCTCAACCGTTGGTGGTCAGTCTTACTGATGTGGTTTTGTAGCTCTCGCTTATATGCAAACAAATTGTCGCATACTTCTCATTTCCAGTCTGCAATAGAAGAAGAGGAGTCTGATTGAGTAATACATACTCGGAACTCAATATACATTAGCAAATCTTTCAACTGTCCACCATGTCCAACACTTAGATAAATGCATTTCATTCAACATCGTATGTCGAAAACACCAATATAACGCGGTCACGGTTGATCAGACCGTTCTTCCTACAGCTGTCGGGTGCACCCTATAACAGGAACCTCGCAGGTTCAAATAAAACTCGACGATGTTGTTAATAATTTTATCTCTCTAATAAGTGTCAATCCGCAGATTAAGGACATGTGCTTCTCTTGACCAGCAAGTGGAATGTTTTTGGTTTGTTTTCGCTTTCTATTGAATGACGATTGTGGTTCAAACCAAACCAGACACCTCTGTACTTCTGGTGTTTGATAATGTGCCTACAAGTGTATATCTCCTCTTTGTGAATAATTCATGTAAAACATTGTTGTGATTCTATATGCTGTGGTGTCTACCATATTATCAATTTATTTTTATACAAATGTACATACACTGTATATGAGTGGTGCAATCTCAATTGTCTTTATAATGTAGCAATATTATGTACATGTTGTATATGTTCTATTATCCTCGTTGTGCAGTGTTATGATGTTGTTCAGCAGGCTTATTTCCCTGAACAATCGACAGTGTAATAAAAACGAACAGCTTTACGCATTAAGCATTTATTTACAATTATCTATAGGAATGGCTTATTAACCATACCTATTTTTCTTTTAGCATAACAATTATATTTTCAGCCATGCAGGTTTATGTGAACCCCGGTACAATCTCAGACGGTCTATGTGAAATGGTCTGGCCAGGGACCGCTGTGATGTTTTCACGAAGTACACCAAGTCGACAATTTTCCCTGTCACCAGACATGGGCCTTTCCACTGGCGTGAAAGCTTACTACAAACCCCGACTCGCTTTCGCTTGTCAAACAGCCAAACCGCATCCCCTTTGATGAAAGCGCGACGCTTTGCAGTAAGGTCATAGTGACGCTTCTGATATTGCGCTTTGACACGTAAAGTCTTCTGTGCCATCTTGTGAATGGTTTCAAGTTCATTGTGGAGAGCTGAGACATATTAGCTATAAGAGCCACATTGCTTATCAGGGTCTGGTGGCAACCTAACACTGGCTTGAAGAGGGAGAATTATTTCCCTCCCAAAAACCATCTTATTTGGGGTCACCCCTGTGCTTGCATTCGTAGAGGAACGGTATGCCAACATTACTTGTGGCAGAAATTCATTCCAATTTCGCTGATTTTTATCACAGTACATTGTAAGCATTACGGCAAGAGTGCGATTGAAACGCTCAACATTACCATTTGATTGTGGGTGTTGTGATGTGGATTTTGTGTGATGTATTTGAAGAAGTTCAAACATGTCCTTTGATGTGAAGTTTGTTCCTAGATCAGAGTGTACTTGCAAAGGGACCCCAAAACGGCTGACATATACATCAACAAAAGCTTTTGCAACAGTTTCCGCCTCTTGATTGGCAATTGGGATGGCTTCTGTCCATCTTGTGAAACAATCACATACCACAAGCACATAGCAGTTGCCTTTGCTGCTTTTGGGGAGTGGCCCAGAGATGTCAATTGCCACTCGCTCATTTGGTCCTGAAACTCCGGCGACGCCAAGCGGTGACTTTGTTGGTTTCGATGGTTTGCGAGACAAACATAAGTCACATTTGTTGCAATAATCCGGCACATCGTCCTTCATACCAGACCAATAAAATGTTTGGCGTAAACGTTCGAGAGTTTTGTTTACGCAAAGATGTGCAGCTGACGGAATGTCATGACTGTATAAAAACACGTCGGCTTTGTGACTGTCTGGCACAACTATTTGACGGTGACTTATGTTGCTGTCATCATACCAAATTCGATACAATATGCCATTCTGAATTTCTAGACGGTCCCACATACGCCAAAGGGTTTTGACCACTGCTGACATGTCACTAACAGATGACCAGTCCGGTTTTGAATTGGCTTCCATTGCTTGGATTATGTAGCAAAGTGAAGTATCATTTGATTGGGAACAGGAAATGTCACTTGATGACCAAGTGGGAATTTGGGCCATAGTTGGTTTTAGTGTTGTGTTGTTCCGGACACTCGATCTAGTCACTACAGGGGCAGCAGATATATATGGGGAGGTTAAGGGTTCAAGAACTTGTGTTACATCAGAAATATTAGATGGATCATCAGAACATGAATCGTGTTCTTCTTCTTCGTTCCCACTCTGTTGTTTTGCGCACTTTGTACAGGGTGCTCTTGACAGCGCGTCTGCATTTCGGTGTTGTAGCCCTGGACGATGTGCTACTGTGAGCGTATACGTATCTAGCTCTTCGAGCCATCTAGCCACTTGGCCAGTGGGTTTCTTTAAATTTCTCATCCAACTAACTGCTGCATTGTCAGTGCGGAGCAAAACTGGCTGACCATATAAGTATGAGTAGAAAGCTTTAAGTGCATTTACCACAGCCAGGAGTTCTTTACGAGTGACACAATAGGACTTCTCATGACTATTGAGACTCTTACTATAGTAAGCGATGACCACTTCCTGACCATGTTGACATTGTGAGAGGACAGCACCAGTAGCCATATCACTTGCATCGGTGTCAAGAATGAAGCTTTCACCGGGAACAGGGTAACCAAGAATTGGAGATGTTGTGAGGGCAGTCTTCAGCCTCTCGAAAGCTTGTTGACATTCATCAGACCACTGGAACTTAACTCCCTTATTTGATATTTTGTGTAACGGTTTGGCAATTGCTGCGAAACCACCGACAAATCGACGATAGTAGGAACAGTCCTAGAAAGCTTTTGACTTCCTTAGATCGTGGTGTTGGCCAGTCTTTAACCGCTGAAACCTTTTCTGGATCTGTAGCAATACCAGTCTCAGATACTATGTGTCCCAAGAACTTGACCTTTTGTTGAAAGAACACACATTTCGATGGCTTGCACTTAAGGCATGCTTCTTGTAGGCGCAAGAAAATGCGTTCAATACGTTCAAGTCCCTCTTGCACAGTTTTGCAAGGAACAATGATGTCGTCCATGTAAATCATTAGTCTTTCAAAGGTGGCGGAGCATTGACGAGGCCGAAACTCATTATCGTAAATTGGTACAGCCCCGTCGTTGTTGAAAAAGCTGTTTTCTGTTTGTCATGCTCGTCCATAGCCACCTGCCAATACCCTGAGTTTAAACCCATAGATAAGAAAAACTTTGACCCTGAAAGAGCATTAATACAGTCGTCAACTCTCGGGAGGGGAAAGGCGTCTTTTATCGTGACTTCATTGAGTTTGCGGTAGTCAACACAGAACCTGGGACTACCGTCTTTCTTTGTTACTAGTACTACCGGCGATGCCCATGGGCTTGAGGATGGTTCAATGATGCCACGTTTCAGCATTTTATCAATCTCTTCCTTTTCAGTCGTTCGCTTCCCAATTGGAAGTCGACGAGGTGGTTGTCTAATGGGTGCTGCGTTGCCTGTATTAATGGTGTGCTGGACAAGATTAGTTCGGCCTATATCTTCAGATGATCTTGAAAAACATTTTGATATTTTGTGAGTAACTGTGCAAAATCAACCTTTTCATCTTCATTTAGATGAATTGAGCTTCTCTCATACATATCAATGAGATGAGGAGGTAGCGTGTCACAATTTACTTGTTCTTGTGCAACAGCAATACGATATGTCTCTTTGTCAGGGTCAACATACGACTCGCATGTACCCAGGTTGGTGTTTTTATGGACGGTAACAGGAGAAGTTCCGTAATTAAGCATTGTAAGAACAGGTTCACTGGATGTATCAACAATACCACCTATGATGCAATTTTCTTGCTTAGCCATGAGATGAAATGATGGCTAAACATACCCTTGTGTTGTCAGATGTTCCTTTTGTGGTATTTTAACGGGTACCATCATTTTCGAATGAGGTGGGAGTTTCACAGTTTGTTGGAGCTCAACACGACAAACTTGATTAGCTCGACCGCCAGTCCAAAGAGAGACAATGTTGTCACCCATGACAAGACATGAACGTTTGTAATTGATACTTTCTACACGAGAACGTAGAAAGTCCTGACCAAGAATACCATCTGGTTCAATACCACATACAACAAAGGATTTATCTATTCGCTCTACGCCCATTTGTACTACAAGATTTACAGAGCCAGTGACACTGATTGATTGCCAATTGACAGATTTAAGACAGTTTTCCATAGGACGAAGTTAAAAAATTTGCTGTGAACCCAGTTTCTTGAGTGTGTTTTCTGATAGAAGAGATGTAGTGGCTCCGAAGTCAATAAGAAAATTGATTTTTGTAGGACCAACATTGCAAGTAACATAAAACCCATTATCATGTTCATTGAATTGTGAACCAGAGCGAGCAGTATGCACCTCTTCTGATTTCACATTTGTTTCAGGCCTTTGTGTAAGAAACGTCGACTCTTAGCCCATAGTGTCGACGCGAACTAGTATTTCCTGTTATATGTGCGCCTTGACACATCGTTTGAGTGTTGTGACCTATACATGTTTGTGCCATTAGAATGTTGTCTTTGTGGATAGTTTGCTTGTACCCGACGGGGATTAGCTGTATACTGTGACCTGTTTCTAGCCTTCCTGTTTTCGGGACATGTCGCCCACAGATGATCAGGCATATTGCAGCCAAAACACAGTCTTTGTGTATTTGTTTGTGTGTGACTGGAGTTATTCTCACGCTTATCAAGACGCGTTGCTATTTGTTTAAGTGTGGTTTCTATCCCATTATCAACATCAACTGCTCGAATATGTGGTAGATGTGTACCCACTCTAGACGTTATATGACTGTTACGGCCTCATTTGTTGTGGTGCAGTTGTGATCAATGCATCTACACTTCATTTCAATTGAAATAAGTTTGTAAAGTTGGTTAAGTGCGAGAAGCTCTTGAGATTGGTGGTCAAAACCAGTGTATGCTTTTTGTGCAAGTTGACGGAGATCATCAGCCAGAGAAGAAATGCTTTCTCCTTTTTGTCTGTGTTGACTTCCATGAATATTGATGGTTCCCATTGGTGCCGAACCTCTCTGATAGCTTTGAAGACAATGTGTGATAATCACGACGCTCGTGTTCGGTCAGAGACATATAGTAATTTCGGGTAATGCCGCGCAAATTTGATGCTAACATCAATACTTTAGTGCGATTATCCCAACGAGAAAGCTCGACGCAATCTTCAAAGTGTGATGCATACACTTCGAAACTTAGTGACCCATCATAGGTGTCTGGTTTGATTGAGAATTTTTGCGCGTGCATCATCGGTGTCGAACGGGGTGCGAAATCGCCGCGAATTGAATACGAGTTATCAGTACGCACGGCATACTCATTAGCGTTATTCGTACACTGATCATAAACATTTCTATCAGATTTGAGATGTACGTCTGTCGTCGGTATGCTGAGGGGTACTGTGTGCATTAATAATTTCACTTGCCGGCATCGACGGGCCGGTTCTTGACCGGACGTTGCTACTTAGCGCTTCTGAATTTGAACGATGATCACGTTCGTGTTGGATGCTAGACATATCAATGAGATTGTCATTTTCCTGAGAATTTGCGGTGTGATCATTATCATTAATTAGATCTACATTATCAAATGAAATCTCAGGGTCAGGTGATGACGTAGCCATTTTATTCTTCTCAACTATTGAACTAGAGTGGTGTATTAGTATGAAACAATATTAATCTATGATTAAAAGTTTTAATGTTGCTCTTTATTTTCTACTAGATCTATATTTCTCGTGTACTGAATTAATATCTCAATTTCATATAGACGCAATAAACGTATGAAACAGTGTCGTTGTTGTTGTTCGTATCACACAGTTCTCAGTTTTTTTTACCCGGTGAGTCAAAGTATATCTGTGGTGAATCACTGCTTACACCAGGCCTAGTGCCTGGTGAGCCAAGGTATATGTAGTTTAATAATGATCAGTGATGAATATTCGAAAACGCAAGTCCGTTTCTCAATTAAACGTTATTAATTCAAGTTAATATCAACTCAACAAAGCTAAGTCAATAATTACAATTGCGGACATGTTCGGTGGACAGTTGACGAGTTGATCAATAGTTTAATAAAGTTAAGTTCAATGTAATTATAATGATTATTTATAATTATATTAGTTTAAATAATATGCGCGGTTCATTTACTTAATAAATGTGCGCGTTGATTTAATTATAATACGTGTCAAAAGAATATACCTCGCATGTATGTTTTCAAGATGTTGAAAATAGTTCAAGTTTCAGAAATGTCAACTGTCCCAAGCTCGAACTTGACACTTCTTATATACCCGCAAGATGCTGCAGCAATGCTGCAAGGCTTTTGATTGGTCTGCAGGGCTGCAGCCCACATTTGCAGGTGAAAAGAAGGTGCCAAGACTCGAGTACAATAAAACAAGTAAATATGAAAAGTCTTGCAAGACAATCATAATAATATATACATCAAGCGATCGAGAAAGACAAATTGCATCATATTCGAACACTTAATTAAACAATCTAATTATAATAAAACAAAACAAATCTTAATGCTGCAGAAATAATATTATCATTCATCCGCGAAATAGTGTCATAGCAACAATCGAATCAAATAGTGCGCTTGCAGCATTGTAATTGTAATCTGTAACATGAGCACATTTATATAAAACATCAATAATAAAATTATGCTTGAAACAATTTAACTTTACAATCCATACAGGAAAAGGTTACTCCAATGAATAAATATCTAATAAATATTACTGCGCTGTAACCCAACAGTTAAAATGGCGGACATATTTGTGACAGTCGTGTGTACTTCAAATTTATAAACGGGTTATACAGCTTCGATTCAAGGTATACTTATGGAATTTATATCTGAATTGAAATTGTAATTATCAACATATTCATGTACTACAAGACTTCTGGAATAATCACAAATGAAATGGAAAAACAGCGATAAGACAACAGGGTGTAAGTAAATTCGGATATCCGGACAATTGTTAAAATATAAAGGGGGTACAACATATTACAGTACCATTCGTAGGAATAGATCAGGGATTTTGAACATTGCTGATATATCAATATACACGCGTATTTAATTAAACAAAAATACAGCATATTTCACTTTATCACGCCTCCAACATAAATGACGCAACGCCATTGGTCCAGGACTGGTCACGCGGTGAGCTCATATTTTCCCATATGGGTCACCAAATTTATATCGTACTAAAATGGCGTCTATTTTCCGATTTCGACGTGATATATACGTTATGGGGTTAGTAGGTGACCCGATATGGAAAATATATGGAGTTTCCTTTTTTGAGGCGTGGGTGGGTAAATAATATCAGTTAATCTGTTAATTGTTGTGTTCAGTTTCCGGTAGGTTCGTATAACGTATAACAACGACAAACAGTTCAAAAAGATATGATCGATGATATAACATAGTATTCAGGCATGTTTGTTTTCGTCTGTAATTTGTTTTGTATGAAAGCAATCATTTGAACATTTAGCTTCAAAGTTCATGAAAAAGTTTGAAAAACAGGTTTACCAGTTTTCTATTATACGGTAAGTTATTAATTTCCAAATAAATATGTATTTAAACTTATGAAACCTTTTGCAAATTTCAATTTAACTTCTGGTTCAAAAGTTTAGTTTTGAACAAGGGGAAGTAACTACAATGGATTTTAAAATTAGTGATTAAAGTTGATATTTTAGTCAGCAGTAATAATTGATGTTTTCAATTTTGTTATTTCACTGATAAACTCAATATTTCATAGAAACGCATGGAAGAAGATTAAATAAACCTAAAATAAAACAATGATAACAACTACATCTGCTGCTACTACTACTACTACTACTACTACTACTACTACTACTACTACTACTACTACTACTACCACTACCACTACCACTACCACCACCACCACTACCACCACCACCACTACCACTACTACTACTACTACTACTACTACTACTACTACTACTACTACTACTACTACTACTACTACTACTACTACTACTACTACTACTACAACTACTACCATGCAGCCATGCAATATTTATTTTATTATACTGAACACAGTTACATTTATATACACATATAAAAAAAAATTACCACTACACAACCTTCAAGTTTAATCAATTTATTCTGTAATTATTGTTTGTTTACATTAGCTGTCATTTTGTTGTAAATGTCGCTTAGAAATAATGCAAACACCGGTTGTACCCAGATTTACAACACATTTGAATAAGCGCTTACCACCTCAGACTTGGGAAACCAAAAAATTGCCTATTTTTAGACACGCGTGCTATGTGACAGTAATAATGTCAACCGGTCAAAACGGTACTGTCAGTGTGAAAGTAAGAAATTGCCCATGATGGGTATATGAGAAATTAACATGGGCAGGTCACGTGAGGTATAATAATACATAATGATTGCCAATTAGCAATTTCATTGGCTGAAAATGTATCCAAATGAAAATCCATGATTCTCCCTATTTTATCGCTGGAAACGGTTTTAAATGTATCAGTTCTACTATTTGAATGGAAGGATGGTAACATAACATACATTTTGGTAGTTTTAGATACCTCCGGGTTGGCACTGAAAGGTTACCGACCACGAATAATATTGAATTCTAGTGTTTATCGACCCTTAACATATGTAAGAAGAAAGTTTCACATGTGGACTAAACATTAAAGAACAATTAAAGTAATTAAAAATGTAACTTTTCTTGTAAAAAAATAATTTGGTTTAACGTCACACTGATCATGTATCCGATCAAGTGACCCGATACAGCGTGGGAATACAAACTATTCGGTGAAATGAAAAGAAAACAAACACGAGTAGATCACGTAGATCTAGCATGTCCAGCAAATTTTGAAATAACAAACCATTCAGTTTTAAAATCTTTAACCAAAGGTCTGAAATGGCATAACCAAGCTTTGATTCACTGACATGTGTTTAAAAAACCCGGAAAAAAACGCATGTAACACATGCATGTGACTACGCATGTAGTTATTTCCGGTTTGTTGTTATTTTACCTCAATATAAACAGAATCTCCTTTGTTAACAAAATGTATTCAAATCTGTAATACTATAACAAATGTTGCAAATGATGTATGTTTCTCGTTGCGAACGAATGAACTCAAAACTAAATGAAAAATGAAAATTTTAGTTTGAAGCTTTAAACACTCAATATTTTTTGCGGGAGACCCTAAAAACACATCTTCTCAACATACAGAGAATAACGAGTGGATACACACGCTCCAAAAGTAGTAGTTCTCCTTATATATTAACTAATTGTCTTTTCTCTAGTTTTACTCTAAGCTATATCATATATTAGAAATATAGTAGTTAATTTGATGATATGCCGAAACAAATCAGAACGTCTACTGATTAAGATTTTGAACCAGATAAATGTTCAGTTAATACTGTACACTCATACATAATCATGGCTTTCCAATTTTGAGATAAGACACAGATGAGGCCATACCAAACGATTGTATGTTTAGCGTTAGGGTCATGCTCGAACGACTTGCATTACCTCTTCTATATGACCCAATCCCTATTCATTTCTTTTTTGAAATACTATGTACAGCATTGGCCCGTCTTTAAAGGCTATTGTTTTTTTCGGGCTCGAAGTCACCAAAACTATCGCCCAGATATCGCTAAACATTGAGTTCATTATTCTTTATAGGTTAGTATGGCCTAAGGTTGTTTAAAACTTTATAAGAAATGAGACAATGAAATCCGGATTTATATTACTGTTGTTTCTGTCACTTTTCGAGGGAGACTGTGAGTATACAACGTAATGCTTGAATACATTTCTTTCTATACGTATATTGTAATGATTTTGAGATTTGCTTTCACTTTTGGAGCGATATTTTGTGTATAGTATACAACGTATTTTTGAATACACTAATTTTCTATACTTATATTGTAATGATTTTGAAGTTTGTCTTTACTTTTGCAGGGATATTGTTTGTATACAACGTTTTTTTGAATACACTGATTATCTATACTTATATTGTGATGCATTTGAATTCGACCTTTCTTTCAAGAACGTTATTTATTATACCTCACTTTTGTCTACAATGGTAAAATCCCATTACCAGAAAAAGAGATACTTTGACTATCAGAAACATTTTCCATCTTTTTGACCAAGCGAAAATTCATGACGTGATTGCCTTCCTTATACACAAACAGCAGTGACGTCACTATTCAATATGTACACAAAATCTCAGACGATAGGAACTGTCAACAAGTAAACAGAGGAATTTTGTTCTAGATATTATTATTTCATGTGTTATATTTTGTTTACATTGTTAAACTTGTTTAATTAAATGAATTAAAAACATTTTAAAACTTGTTTATGTACTTTAATTTGTTCGGTATAATAAAATAAATATCATATGGCAGCATGTGTGATATTGTCAACCCTCGAATCAGAATGTCACCCTCGGTTTACGCCTCGGGTGACATTCTGCTCTCGGGATGACAATATCAATGTCACACATGCTGCCATATGATATTTATATCGTGTCACTCGCTTATGCCTATTTGGCCTTGACTTTGTGCCTCTTTACAGAGTCTGTGTTAAAGTGACATTATTATTCAAAATCAATACATACACATGTAGAAAAAAACATCAATTTTGACTGATTAATCTTCAACTACTTGCTAAATAATGCATTAATTTTATGGAAAAAAAATGAATGATAACAAGATTGTAACCGTGTATTTGATAGCAGAAAGCGCAAAAAAATGTTAAATGATTGGTGAATGCTAAAGATTTCCTGTAATCTACTATAGTCTCATAAGGTAGAACATACCATCCTTTATGCTCATTTCTTTCAAATTGAATTTGGTATCTTTCATAAGAGCCATTGTTTTCGACATATATTTGTCCATTTTGGAATATTAAAACAATATTATTTATTGTAATATTTGTTGTAAATGTTGTTTAGGAGTAAGAGTGCATCTTTAATTTTTCGGCCACTTGGCTCGTTCCTGTAGTTGTCATTGTTTCTAAATAACTATGTTGATGGGGGATGTTTTCGTTGACAAAGTTGTATATTTTGTAACGCAGTATATTCTAATCATGAATCTGCATACACTGTAAAGTAGGGCGGAGTATCAAATGAAATGATCGATACGATGTTTGTATCGATACAAAATGACAGATATCTAATTTATCATACGATATTTTTCTAGGAATAAAATTGGTAATTAGTGAAGATTATATGATCACAGCTTGACCTTTCAATCGTACATTATGATATTATATGATATAAGGCAACACGGGGGAACAAAAACTGAGCATATGATCACATCAATGCCGTTCAGGATGGATGTGGTGATATTTCGATTTTGTGAGTCCTCCTGAGATGTGCATATAAGTTTGTTGTTTTGCCACCCTTGTTGACTTCAATTTTTTTTTCTTGACTAATTTTTTTTAATATAGTTTGCATTCGGCCCCGTCGACTCTTTTGTTAAATTGGTTCCAAACTTGACTTTTAGGAAGGGGCATATTTGCAGATGATGATTGCTGTGATTCTTTTTGAAGAGTAGTGTTCCCCTGTTATTGCAATTTAAGTGAGCTGTACGATCTAGAAATCGTACATGCTGAAAGTCAAGCGATACGAATTCAACATTCTTGTCCCACTTAATTGATATTTGAATCTAGAGTAAACGCAAAATGATTGTATTGACTTTGGAATATTGTTTGTCAAAACGTTCAATAATTTGATACACACCATTTTAGGCAATGTTGGACATATTTTTTATTGAAATATAACCTATAAAGTGGGATTAAAAGTTTGGAAAACAATTGCTTTGGAGTTTTAAATGCAATAGAGTTGTAGATTCAAGAATGTTTTGTATATAGTTCTGAAGTTGACGCACATATAACCTTTATTTTATATACACAAACCTGTTGAGTGACGAAACTACCAGCATTAGCGTACTAGACGGTATCGGTAAGGCACAATATTTTGGAATACCAATATGGCGGCACGCATGGATGAAAATGCTACAAAATAAATAAAGAAAACAAATCGGTAATGACCGATACGGGAACATTCGATACGATATATAAACCGAACGTGTAATACCGGTGTTCTGTTTGATACGAGAACTGGTACTAACCCTACTGTACATGATGAACAACTCTTTTATGGTCTAGCTTCACGCCATCATATGCACTATTTAAAGATATTTATCAGAAACTGTTCGCGTTTCGACGTTTCCGACGGTTTCAAGGCAGTTACCCCACCATGTATTGATAACGCTATATCGGTGTCATTTGTTTGTATGTTGTCTTCTACATAGGATATACCATGAAACATCAAACACTAGTACTATGTTCATAAATTTCTTAGTTAACGAGCCCTTGGCAAGTGACTTATTTCATCAACATACTTCCTTGAAGAGTTAAAATTGTTCAATTTTATGATGACCAGTGTTAGATTCATTTTATCACGTACCATACAAGGGTTAAAAAGAAAAAAAACCTACCTGTTTCACATGCTCTGTTGTTAAGCCGAATACCCAAAACTGACAGAGCAATGTCGTCTCCCGCGCTTTAATAATGTACCCGAAATAGTTATAGACGTAATATATACCTAATTTTATTAGTTCCGTTTATAAGATAAACTACTACTGAGATGATATCCAGTATAATCACAACATAAACACCATCCATGGTAGAAACCCACGTCATGCGCGCTTGCTAAAATGCTTTCATGCGTACTTGAAAAACGACAACAAACCTGGCATTTCTTTTACTTTTTTACACTATTTCCCAATATAGTCCCGTAAGAAGCAAAAGTGCAACGAATAGCTCTATTTTCAGTGTATGCAAAGTAAGGATTCATTTCTGAAATTCAGGGTTCCCTGCCGACGTTATTATATTAAAAAAGTCAACAAAAGCGATAATCATATGAATAAAGGCGACACAATCTCGCTAAAATACTCTCTGAATATTGGGAAATGGTTGTCGGACTTTTTTCATGAAAACAAGGGAAATTAACACGTATTTCTTTTCTGGTATAAATGGGATTGAGTTACTTTATTCAATTAAATCTTAATGATCAAAACACAATGAGAAACAAACCCACGCATTGCTTAATTTCCAATCAAGTTCTTTATATGCAGAGTAATATTCCCTTTTGACACTATGTTATATTATGTTGATCTGTAAACAAGGTATCTCTTGAGTCATGTAAGCTCATCGATAAATGTTTAACTGAATTCTGGGCTCATCTATCAAATTTTGTATGTCAAATTTGCGACAATATGAAAACGACATGTGTTTAGAATATGGCTCCAGTTGTATTGCTTCTTGGCGTTATCATTTTACAGACTGTGATTGCCGGGATGGATGGGTTGTACATGGCCACACTTGTTACCATTTTAGTCATGATACAGAGAACTGGATAGACGCCAAGGTATGTATGTTTAGTTACGGGTTGTTTCTCTTCAAGAGTGTAAGCTCTTCAGTTTGACTTAAATTAAAAAATTTATGACCGTTCCAAGGCGGTACCTTACAATTCTTGATAAACATACCATGTTTCTTGTTTATGATTTTATGTACTATGTCTTTGGCGTTTACCCAGTGCCATTAAACCGGGTATAGTTTTAAACCTTTTGCTCCTGAGCTTGTTTATGTAGCTTTTCGCATAAATATTCAGAGGTTTACTTGTATACAATTATACAAATAGGAATTTAAACAACTGCTATATTTACTACATTGGTATAATTCTGTTCGTCGTCTCGCCTTGCTCGTTCCGTCTTTTATATGGCCATATGTAAAAGGTACTCTTTCACGTTTCAAAGAGTCAGATGTGGAAAGAAATCCATCCGAAATGTGAACCAGACCTGTAGAAAGAAACCTACCTGGTCTATTAAAAACGTACTTGAACCATACTGACACTAAAAACAACCACAGAACCGCTGTATTTTTGTATATTAGGCTGAAATGCATCAACTGTTCAATTCTACTTTAGGGTAGTCTCGAGTCAATCCATTACAAAATACCGTTAAAAGCTGAAGTACTGTTTCACTTATTTGAAGTGGGATTAACCAAAAATAGTTTCTATATACATAAACTGACCACATGTCTGTCCTCACTGCGGGAAAACGACAATCTGATAAGCTCTGCATTTTAAAAGGAATTATTGCTAAAGTTGTTCGTAAAATAAAATTATTTTCCTTAATCAATTAAAACGTGAATGTTCATAAAACGGGCCTATCGTTTAATATCTAATCAAAGCACCGAAAACCCTTTCGAAGCGATTGAAAGGGACATGCATTATAACCTTAAATACATGGGGTGGGCGATGAAGTGATAACCTGTGCATTTTGAAAGGAATTATTGCTTAAGTTGTTTGTAAAAAAATGATTTTCCTTGTTCATAACAGGAAATGCTATATATGGTGTATTATTCTTTCCTATCTATCGTATGGTATCTAATCAAAGCAACGAAAACCCTTTAGAACCGAAGACATGGGGCATGCATTGTAAGCTTAAAAAAATGGGGATGGGGGATTACGACGATTGAAGTGAATTTTACATAAACAAAATGATACCATACGCTATAAAATAGTTAAAGATATGTTTGTTTCTTCGCCCAATGTAGACACAAGCGCTCTTGGCCCTCGGCACAGTTTTCACTTTAATCAATGTGCCCTTCACCCGTTCCGCTTGTTCAAGTTAAATTTGCAAATCTCATATATTTGCCCGCAGATAGTCTTTCAGCGCATTTGGGCTTTGATTATATCTTTCAGCTAGTGTGTCAGGCATTGCAGGGCTCGTTGGTGGTGATAGAATCACAGGAGGAAAATGACTTCCTGCAAAACCAAATACAGTCTCTCAACCGTATGTATAACACTAATAAAAAAAAACAAGTTTGACATTGTACTCGTTAAGAAGGTTTAGAAATTCTGTTCTTATTGTTTTTGTTTTTTTGTGACATTATCCTCTATATCTATAGTTTGTGTTCTCCCATCATCATTTAATTGTCATGTGCTTCCCATGCCGCCCAAAAGAAATCAGTGGATACATGTAACTGAGATCGTCCTTATATCATTTTCTTTATTGAAACTTGTATAGGTGTTCGATCATGTGTTATCAAATTATTCGAAATAATGTCATTGATTCATCATTTAATACCGAGTGAAAAATGGGTTTCATAGAAATCAACTTCATTCTTAGCCGAGTATATTAAACCCTTACATACTAGAGATACTGGCATTCTTTAGGATGAAATTAAAAACAATAAATCATATTTATCTGGTTCCGATAAGCTGCGTGGCGGAGAACTCAGCAAGCCTCGCTATCGGTTTACACACGTGCTTCATGTTTCAAGTGTTCCCCGAGGAGTATCAATGTAGAGTTATCTAACATATATATGCGGGGACTTGGGACTGGACTGTTGATCGAAAGTTTGCACACATGGAACATTATTATTACAATAGGAACATGAGCCAATGCAGTTTTGGAAACCGTTCACATTTAACTCCCTTATATCCCTCAATTACAGATGACTGGTACTGGACAGCTCTCTCAGACTTGGAGGAGGAACACAATTGGGGTTGGATGGGAGACAGGAAGACGGCACTCGTTTACTATACTAATTGGGATCATGGGGAACCGAGCAGTTCAAACCAAGAGAATTGCGGCGCCATCAAAACTAATGGTCGTTGGAAGGACATCACGTGCCATCAATTCTGATATTTCATTTGTGAAAAGCCGGATGAGTATGACCTCTTGTATCTGTTTTTTTTAATACTTCTTGTGATAACCAACAAATCTAAAACAATGATTAACCATTATCAATTATTTATTCTGAGAATGCTAATAGCCTTTTCATATGCGCCCTATGAGATTTACAAGTTGAAAAATTACAAAATGAACCTGCTTCAGTGGTTCGAGCCCCTCACCAATATCATTTTATAAATAATATAGTATGAATAATAAGTTTTGTATATGTTGTTTTAAACAAAAGTCCGATGCAGATACGCTCACCATTGTATTGCTTTTTGTTTAACTACAGAAATGAAAAATACATAAGTTTTGCAAGTTTTTTTTTAAACAACACATGCTTACCTTTTGGAGAATGATACTTAGGCCTAAAATAAAAATATGTCCGTTTCGGGTAACCCGACCCTACCTATAAAAATGCGCCGACCCTAACTATATTTTTTCCGTTTCTGAGCAAAAAAAATATTCGTTAGCGAATAGAGAGTTACGCAGGGTGGATAAATGCAGATTTTAATCAGAATTATTGTTTATATGATAAAACAAAGTCAGGTAATGACAGTTATGTAGGAAAGACTGCCATGTGCAAGAAAACACTCTGAACTTACGACAGATTTTAAAAAAATAATAAAAAAATCAAAAAAATCCCTACCTACCTTACCTAGAAATTTTAGGAAGGTTACCCTAAACAAACAAATTTTTTTTGGCCTTATAACAATTCTTACATCGAAAATATATCAATGATGATTAAAGTACAATTAAAATGCCCCCATTTTGCTTAGAAATACCATATGTTATATGTAAATTTAACATGTTCATCAGAGATGTATATAATTATTTTATTTGAAAACTGCCCTTCCAAGAATGATAACAAAAATAAGCTTTTTCACCCACAAACTCGAAATGAAAAATTACCATTTTTGTTTGTTTTTATAATTTATATGAAATTTTAATTCAATATTATTGACAGGAAAATCAAAGTTTCTACACATCTTACACAAATAATTCTCTGTTAGCATTTCTTAATTAAATGTTAGACCAATCAAAATATACATTGTCTTGACTTCAACATAAATAATTTAAATGGAAATCCCAATAATTAATAAACTCTGACAAAAAACAACACACAGTAAGGGTATAGTTTAAGACACTTAAATTGTAGTTGACATTCCTTCAGTGTTTATTCAGTACATGTATATAGATACCTCATAAATGTCTCACAATAACACCTTTTCCATAGTATGCAGCATCAAAAAGCAATGGTCAAAATCATTTTTATATATAAAATTGTTTTTTTACATAATTATATTAAAAATAAATGTATAATACATTTATTTTTTATATAATTGTGTAAAAAAAAACAAATTTCATCCTCCCTCACCGGTACTGCCACCAATGGCCCAAACGTCTTTTCTGTAAAAATATATTCGGACTGTTTATGGAGAATTTGGCAGTGAGATATTCTACAACCAATTACATTTAGATTACAATTTGATTTGATGGAAGCAGCTCTAATCTAGAACAAAACGTACACCATGAGATACATTTGATTCTCTGAAAAAGCTATTGTTTCATGGTATATGTTTTCTTTCAGAATGGATGTCATCGGTTAATCCTCATCTGTATTACTCTGTACATTCTAATAAACTTTTACAAAGCAGGTTATTTCATCCAAATTGCTTCCTTGTTTCCACATAATTAATTATGCGTACGTACGTGGGTAGTTCAAGAATATCGTACACATTCACTATTGCACACGTAGTGAAGGCCGAAGAGTAATGGATGTTTTTGTGATTTATTGTCATATATTTACATAGCCACTGCCATTCCTTAAATAAACTGCCTTTTGGCAATTGCGTTTATCAAAAGATGTTTACATTTTACGTTTAAAAGTGATTTAAAGTGGTTGATATTTTCCCGCGTTATTGTGACGTCATTTGAAAAAATGCTTCGGTTACAGTTGGGTCGTTCTATTTACAGAATGGGTGCGAAAGGGTTACTGAAAGGTTTTCTTAAATGAATTGAAGTATGTTTTTAACAATTATTGAATGTAATAATGAACTATTGGTGTAAATATAAGTGATGAATTGCGGGGTTGATGTCATTATCGGGGATATGAACGCAATTGGGCTGGTCAAAGTACGCGTGGAGTCCGTCGGACTCCACCCACTTTGACCAGCCCAATTGCGTTCGTACCCCGATAATGACATCGATCCCGCAATTCATTCCTTAAATGAAACCTTCAATTGTTGGCAACATTTAAGATAATAATCTCAACAACGTACAAATAAACATATGTTTGAAAAACATTATTGCAATAAAACCTAGGATATGCAAACGTAAAAAACGACGTCAACGTGTCAGTTGTATGAAACTTGGTGTTTTTGAAGTTCCCACTGAACTAAGGGTTCCTCTCTCAAGTTTAATTTCATATGTAGCGGTCAGGCTATTCTTAAGGATTCACACTTACTTCCAAATAATATGTATTACAATTGATACAATTGTTTTAATTAACCGAAAAGGATGAATAAATATCGAAAACATTGTGTATTATGAAGAATACCGTATTTAATTTGAAAGAAAGGTGCAGAAAACACGGCATTTCTACCTTATGAAACGATTGTTGATCACTGTAAATCCTTAAGGACCCATCGGTCATTTAATACTAGTGCGTTTTCACTAGAAAATAGAAACACAAACGTATAAACACCACATACACAAATAAATACTGTTTGCATGTATATACAAGTGATGATTTAGCATCGCATCGCGTATAAGTTGTATAGCAATCGGACGTCAACAATGTAAGCTCTCATTTGTTTTCTCGTATTCCAATTTTACTAACTGGAATAAGGGGGATCTTAGCAGTTCAAACCACCAGAATTGCGGCGTCATCAACAATAATGGCCGTGATAACGCACGACATATCTGTTATATCTCGCTGAAAACGATATTATTTCGAACGTTTTGATGTTTAATTTTGCATTGTTTTACAAGTCAAAAATTAAAATATCAACACAGCGAATACAAAGTCTCATTTGCACTAAAGACTATTTAAGAAAATATCAATAGCCTATACTTATTCTTGTATCTGAGTGAACATAAACAATTTTATGAAGACTGAAGAAGCGGGTCTTGGCGAAATAAAAATGTGAAATGAACTGGATATATATGATAAGATACGTGTCAATATTAATAAGGTGTTTTGGTTTCCCATCGGTTTTTGCTGAGTGAGATTAAACCCACTTATGGATACTGAAGAAGCAGGTCTGGACAAAATACAATGTAAATATAACAGAAGCTATAAATACACAAAAGATACGTGTAGATAATAATAACGTGTTTTGGTTTCCCATCGGTTTTTCCCTATACCACTTGCATGTTTAAAAACAATATCAGTTTTCTACGTATCGACTTCCAAAATGAGCTGTTCGATCAAAATACCCAAACAGTTTTATCTGGGAGTTTTTATGATTTTTAATATGCTGATTAGTTCTAAGATAAAAATCACGCGATGTAATTTGTCGCTACCTAATGATCCTATTGGATACAGGAGCAAATCAAGGCTTTCGTATTGTAGATCAACTAGTATGAACTTCTTCGCGTCTTTGTACACAAAGTGAAGTCCGAATATAACGTCTATGTAGCGTAGTACCAAGCATGGAGGCGCATCGAAGTACATATTTTTACCAAAATTGTATGCGTGTGGTGTGACACTCTCTTGAGAAATAGTCCTAAATATTCCAATGCATTAAAGATATGAGCGATATTTTGACGTTTGTTTAACTGGGAAAGTCGTTGTCATGTAGCTATTAATTGAAAGAAAACAACATTTATTAAATATAAAATCCGTCTATATGTACACAAGTCATATGTTTTTCTTCTGTTTTGATCATTAAGGTCAAATGAGTTAAACACAATAATGCATTAAAGTTGAACAAAGACAACATTATTTGGCATCAACCTTTATTGTGGGCCTTTAAAATGTGTTTAAATGTTTTACATATGTGTAGCATTCAGTTTCAATAACATTAACATGAATTAACAGCAGCCAACTGCAGCATTAACATTAACATATTATAAACAACACAATGCAGCAAAAGCCGTCATTTGGATCGGTTTTAAACAGTTTACATCAAACAGAAACATTAATATTACATCAACGGCAGTATAACCATCGATTAACATCAGCTTATAGATCAGCAAGTCATGCTCCTGCTGATGTATAGGGTCATTTGTGACAATTCACCTGATGCTAGTTTATATACTCTAAAAATCTGGTTATAACTTGCAAAATTAAACACTATACATCTAAATGCAAAATACGAAAACAATCATTAACATATTTACAGCACTCTATATCATAAATCACTGTTGTCATATTTCTCTCGATACTTTCAAATCATATAAAAAGAAATAAAACATATCACCAAAAGTTGCATCTATATACATATATGTTTGTTATACACCTCTTTCTCGAGTCATAAAACCAAGTGGACGGAAAACAAGTGGAACTAATCTTTCCATTTGATTTGTGTTTTCATTTTTAAAAACAGAGTTCACAAGTAGTTTCCTTTCTTCTCCAGCTTAAAGAACATTCTTTGCATCTCTTGAGACTAATGATGGATATGGTTTATTCAGAAATACATGTAGACATACTGTCCATGTGTATACATTTGAGAACATAATAAATATATTTAAATTGTCAAGTGATCAATGCCATATTTATAATATACAGAACATATATGACATCGCGTAAAATACAAAACTAATAACTATTGTATACATGTAGAGTAAAATCAATACATGACAATATATGACAGCGAGAGATCAGTGTGAAATAACGTTTATATATAGGCTATCACTAGTCATAATAATAATGATACTTGTTTCTTAAACTAAATGCATAATTTATATACATGGCTAAATTTCTATTCACTTTAACATTTTCGGATTGCATTAATTCAACAAATTTTGGCACGTTTGGTCTATTCCGATAATACTTATTGATATATGAATGTCGTAATTCGTTATACAGAGGGCATTCAAGAATAAAATGAAATTTATCTTCCAAAACATCACACACAATACATTTTCTATTTTCAAAAGATATTGGTTCGGGTCTGTGCCATCTTCCTGCTTTTATTTCTAATCTATGAGATGATACTCGTAATTTACATATATATTAACATTTGTCAAATAAGGTTGCAACATAAAATTACAAAACATTGTATAAGTTCTTGCACGTGACGAGTAATTAAGTTCTGACCTCCAGTTTTGGATAAATGTATCATTAAGTCTAGACTTCAACAAAGACATAAATATATTTTCATCACCAACACCTTGATTCAACCAAGCATAATGGATATATGTACATATCAATGTTTTGCTCATCCGGAGACGAGAACATCCTGGTGAATAAGACAAGTTTCAGCAAAAGAGCAGCAAAATAAGTCTTAATACATGCGGTGTAAAACGTAAACTTTGATTGTAAAAATAATAACCCCGCCATAATGTGTGCGCTAACAGCACGGGCACTCCATGCATAAACTCTGAACACCAAGATTCGAGTTGGTGATCACTTTTAACCTGTCCCTGTACTCCATCCTTTGACGGTTTCGTGTTTGAGGGTTTGCCTCCTCAAACACGAATACGTCAAGGTCGACGTCTTTCAACTGAAAAAAAAAACATTACCTCATCATTTCCAGTAAGTGGTCAAAACAAGCTGATGGCACCTAAGTATGTCTGCTGTTATTTAGCATTATGCTTTTCCAGAATTAGTATAAAAAGTGATATTCAAATACTTGACCCTTCACGAAAACCAGAAATACTTACCCAGATCAGAAAGTCCATGTTTCTGTGTAACTCTTCCTGTATTTCTGTTGGTAATCCTGGCTGATCCGCTACGGTTTGGATGATGTTGATAGTGCTTTCCAGATAGTGCTCTGTTTCCTCTGTACTAACATGATCCCCGTTCTGAATCGCTTGCTCAACTCTCTGCACCTATAAAGAAATACAATTCAAGTATGAATGATGTATATCTGTGTTGTTTTGTGTGAGTTTCGCGTTGAATGTCTTTTGGCTCTGACCTTGTGCCATTAAACAGGAGTATTGAAAATGTTTTACCACTGGGGTTGTCCCTGTACATTTCATGTTATTTGATACCAGTTATTTTTTGCATTGAAAAATATATGAAAACCGTAAAACACAGTCTTTAGTCCAGTGTGCATGCCCATATCTACTTCCGCAATACTACGCGAAAGAAATAGAAACTTGTTCCGTCGAATCTAAGAAAACGATTTTTACTTTATTTTTTATTATACTTTAAAGTTACGAACGAAAAGAAATAATATATATTTCGGTTTATCTGTGTGATAGAATTTATTGTTACTTGTGTATAGAGAATATAGAGTATATCAAATAAAAGATATAATACTACTATAGCAAAATGAAATATACTTCTGCTACTGCTACTGCTACTACTTCTACTTCTACTATTTTACTACTACTACTACTACTACTACTACTACTACTACTACTACTACTACTACTACTACTACTACTACTACTACTACTACTACTACTACGACTACTACTACTACTACGACTACGACTAATACTACGACTACTACTACGACTACTACTACGACTACTACTACTACTACTACTACTACTACTACTACTACTACCACTACCACTACCACTACCACTACTACTACTACTACCACTACCACCACTACCACTACCACTACCACCACTACCACTACCACAACCACTACCACCACTACCACTACCACTACCACCACTACCACCACCACCACCACCACTACCACTACCACTACCACTACTACCACCACTACCACTACCACTACCACCACTACCACCATACCACTACCACTACCACTACTACTACTACTACTACTACTACTACTACTACTACTACTACTACTACTACTACTACTACTACTACTACTACTACTACTACTACTACTACTACTACTACTACTACTACTACTACTACTACTTCTAGTAGAAGTAGTAGTAGTAGTAGTAGTACACATGTAGTACTTCTTTTACCAGCACTACCACTACCAATAATATTACCACTTCCACTACTATACTTTCTCGAGTTATTAGGTTATTAGAATAAGAATAAGTATCCACCTCAAATTTTGTTGTTAAAGGAACTGTACACCAGATTGGCACCAAAAAAGTTTTTTTTCTGTAACGGATCTCTGGACAATTATCTAATAGAATGTGTTACGCTTTGATATCACAATTGTTAAAAAAGTAACAAAATGTAAAAATAAAATGTGTCGGAGACCGGGTTCGAACCCGTGTCGCCAAAATTGCAGTAAAGCGTCGTATTCACTGTGCTACGAAGGCTGTAAACGAGTGGTATATTTAAGCTATATACCTTACTTGGTAATATCACGAGATAACATCGACTAGCCAATCACGCATTAGGATTACATTCTACTAGGTAAACATACCCAGTAATATGTTTTAAGGAAAAATACGAA